>NW_016107768.1:872319-891221 GCF_001604975.1 Cebus imitator | reverse complement strand
GAACCTGGAAACCATCATTCTCAGCAAACTGACAGAAGAGCAGAAGATCAAACACCGCATGTTCTCACTCATAGGCGGGTGTTGAACAGTGAGAACACATGGACACAGGGAGGGGAGCACTACACACTGGGGTCAGTTGGAGGGAAATAGGGGAGGGACGGTGCGGGGTGGGGAGCTGGGGACAGATAGCAGGGGGAGAAATGTCAGATGTAGGTGATGGGAAGGAAGGCAGCAAATCACACTGCCACGTGTGTACCTGTGCAACAATTTTGCATGTTCTTCACATGTACCCCAAAACCTAAAATGCAATAAAATAAATGGGGGGAAAAAAAAGAAAGATGATTTAGGGTATCTAGTGGAAGAAATTTCTAAGCGGCAAAGCATTTGAGATATGACTTCAATGCTGTTAAAGGCATTTAATTTTATAAGGGAAGCAGAGCATAAAAGTTTGGAAAATTTGCAGCCTGACAATGCAATAGAAAAGAAAAACCAATTTTCTGGGAAGAAAGTCAAGCCAGCTACAGAAATTTGTATAAGTAGCAAGGAGCCTAATGTTAATCCCCAAGGCCATGGGGAAAACATCTCCAGGCCATGTCAGAGACCTTCAAGGCAGCCCCAGCCCCTCCCATCACAGGCCCAGAGTCCCAGAATGAAAAAGTAGTTTCCTGGGCCAGGCCCAGGGTCCCTATGCTGTGTGCAGACTAGGGACTTGGTGCCCTGTGTCCCACCCACTCTAGCCATGGCTGAAAAGGGCCACAGAGAGCTTAGGCTGTGGCTTCAGAGGTTGGCAGCCCCAAGCCTTGGCAGCTCCCATGTGGTGTCGAGCCTGCAGGTTCACAGAAGTCAAGAACTGAGGTTTGGGAACTTCTGCCTAGATTTCAGAAGATGTTTTGGATGCCCAGTCAACCGTTTGCTGCAGAGGCAGGACCCTCATGGAAAACTTCTGCTAGGGCAGTGAGGAAGGGAAATGTGGGGTCAGAGCCCCCACACAGAGTCCCTACTGGGGCACTGCCTAGTGGAGCTGTGAGAAGAGGGCCACTGTCCTCCAGACCCCAGAATGTAGATCCACTGACAGCTTGCATTGTGCACCTGGAAAAGCCTCCAACCCTCAATGCCAGCCAGTGAAGACAGCCAGGAAGGAGGCTGTACCCTGCAAAGCCACTGTGACAGAGCTGCCCAAGACTTTGGGAACCCACCTCTTGCATCAGTGTGACCTGGTTGTTAGACTTGGCATCAAAGGAGATCATTTTGGAGCTTTAAAATTTGACTGCCCTGCTGAATTTTGGACTTGCATGGGGCCTGTAGCCCTTTCTTTTGGCCAGTTTCTCCCATTTGAAAAGGGCTGTATTTACCCAATACTTGTACCCCTGTTGTGTCTAGGAACTAGCTAGCTTACTTTTGATTTTATGGGCTCATAGGTGGAAGGGACTTGCCTTGTCTTGGATGAGACTCTGGACTATGAACTTTTAGGTTAACGCTCAAATGAGAAGACTTTGGGGGACTGTTGGGAAGGCATAATTGGTTTTGAAATGTGAGGACGTGACATTTGGAGCAGCCAGGGGCAGAATGATATGGTTTGGCTGTGTCCTCACCCAAATCTTAACTTTAATTGTATCTTCCAGAATTTCCACATGTTATGGGAGGGACCCAGGAGGAGGTAACTGAATCATGGGGGGCCGTCTTTCACATGTTATTCTCGTGATAGTGAATAAGTCTCACAAGATCTGATGGGTTTATCAGGAGTTTCTGTTTTTGCCTCTTCCTGATTTTTCTCTTGCCACCACTGTGTAAGAAGTGCCATTCACCTTTTGCCATGACTCTGAGGCCTCCCCAGCCACATGGAACCCAAAGTCCAATTAAACCTTTTTTTTGTTCCCGGTTTTGGGTATGTGTTTATCAGTGGCATGAAAATGAGCTAATACACCCTTACTCTTTGGGTTAATATTGTAGTGCTTATTTTCAAACATTGATGGGACAATTATGACCAACTGTAAGAATGGATTTGCCAAAAGACACAGTGAGTTTGACTAAGTTGTGAACCCTCCAGTCTCTTTCTCCAAGACATGTGTGGACCACAGTGGTCAACATGGGGCAATAGGTAACACTGGACAGTTGATCAAGCCTTGCTTCCCCCTGTGAAGCTGACCCTCATCTAAATCAACTCCAGAACCTCACTAGGACAGGAGACATGGCGCTCTGAATTGACAGTTACAGGATGTTGCTAACAGAGTTTCTACATGGAAGAACAGGGATTGCCCCTCAGCCAAGTTCAAGTTTAAAATACCTACTGGGGCCAGGCGTGGTGGCTCATACCTGTAATCACAGCACTTTCCAAGTCTGAGGTAGGTGGATCACTTGAGGTCAGGAGTTCAAGACCAGCCTGGCCAACATGGTGAAACCCCATCTCTACTAAAAATACAAAAATTATTCAGGCATGGTGGTGGGTGCCTGTAATTGCAACTACTCAGGAGACTGAGGCAGAAGAATCACTTGAACCAGGGAGGTGGAGGTTGCAGTGAGCTAAGATTGCTCCACTGCACTCCAGCCTGGGTGACAAAGTGAGACTCTGCCTCAAAACAATTAATATATTTATTAAAAACAAACAAATAAGTAAATAAGACGCTCACTGGCCACAGGAAAGGTATCATTTTTCATGGAGGTCAGCCAGGCTATTATAATGGACTTGCCAGAGATTCCAGGCTCTAAGTCCTTTGCACTAAAAAGCTCAGAGGTCCAAGTTATTAGTAATATAATATTCTATCCTGTTTCTAATCAAATAATTGTTAAAGAGTCAAATGGTAATATACCTCTTTACAAATCTGTATTCAAATGAAAAAAATCATCTCCTATTTTATAGATTTACTTTTTTAACAATAAGTGGATAAGAAGTATGTCTTTGACTGAAGAGTGAGTGGACTGCCTTTCTCTCTGGTTCCTTTTAGGTTGGATACGAGCACTTAGGATCTTATTTTGTTAGTTTCATACAGAATTTCATTGTTGTTGTTGTTCCTCTTTAAAAATGCCCATTTGCAATGAAAAAAACCCCAAATCAGAATCTTAGAAAATGTGTCTACAGGAGTAAAATAAATGCCATTTACCTACCACTCCAAAGTATTAATTAGACTTAGCTATTTGCCAGCTAAGTACTAGAGGAGCCCATGGTGATTAGCTGCACTAATTGGAATTTCAAGTGGTGCTGATAACCACACAAAGATAATAGGATTATACCTTTCCTTCCAGAAAAAAGAAGTAGCTTTGTCATAACTGTTTAGATTATGGTTTTAAGCTGTTTCACACCTAACTACCCCTAAAGAAAAAGAACATTTTTTGATCCTATTTTTATTCCCATAAGAAAGAAAAAGAAAATTCTTCCAGGTAGCAGTAAATGTACAAAGGAATGTCCCTCCCTGTCTGGGTTTCAACTTGCTCTCAAAGAAGCACAGAAAAGCAATTTTACTTGCCCACCAAAGAGAACTCAAGCTGAGTCAGAAAGTCAGAGAAACCTGCTCCTCCCTGCAGGAAGATATTTTTGTTTTGGTTTGCAGAAACTCTCAGAAATTATGAACACCTTCATCCCCAAGATGGTCAGAACTGTAAATATAATTCATCTTTGGGAAGGCTGGGCAGATGTTACTATCCACATTTTATACTTTAAGATAAACTATCACTGAAGACTGCCTGCAATGGCTCACTGCTGTAATCCAAGCACTTTGGGAGGCCAAGACGGGAAGATCACTTGAGTCCAGGAGTTTGAAACCAGCCTGGGCAACATAGTGAGACCTCAGTTTTACGAAAGAAAAAAAAAAAAAGAAAATTAGACAGACGTGGTGGCACATGCCTGTAGTCCCAGCTACTCAGAAGGCTGAAGTGGGAAGATCGCTTTAGCACAGGACGTGGAGGCTGTGATGAGCTGTGACTATGCCACTGCACTCCAGCCTGGGTAAGAGAGTGAGACCCTGTCTCAAAACAACAACAAAAACAAAGAAACTACTATCAAAGAGATCAAGTGAGCTTTTCTCATTCTTCTCTTCATTTGAGATCATTCCACATTTATAGAAATGTATTTGTTTCCACACCCGACAGTTCCCATAGGTAGCAAGAGGCAGAGCCTGGCTACAGCAGCTTCTGGCCACCTCCTCCCTGGGAACAGACTCGAGGGCATCCCCCACAGCCCAGCTGTCTTCCTTGGGTCCTGACACCTCACTTAATCCTCACAGATAAAACTCCCAGGCCGACATTGCTGCTCACACCTGTAATCCCAGTACTTTGGGAGGCCGAGGAGGCAGATCACGAGGTCAAGAGATTGAGACCATCCTGGCCAACATGGTGAAACCCTGTCTCCACTAAAAATACAATAATTAGCTGGGTGTGTAGTCCCAGGTATTTGGGAGGCTGAGGCAAGAGAATCACTTGAACACAGGAGGTAGAGGTTGCACCACTGCACTCCAGCCTGGCAACAGAGTCTCAATAATAATAATAATAATAATAATAATAATAATAATAATCCCAATGCAGGTAAAGAGCTGAAACCCTGCCAGGCCCATACTCCCTGTCTTGTGATTCCCCTCTGATGTCCGGACCAGCTGCAGCAGACTACATTATAAACAATTATAAAAGAAAATGGTACCAGAGAAAAAGGGTGTGGTCAGAAATATTTTTCTTCAGATGTCAAATACACAGAAGAGATAACATAGATTTATTTCAAGTAAATATAAAAAGCAAATGCTGGTCACAAAGTTACTTACACTTGCTACCAAGCGTCTGGTGGCCACAAAGTACAGATTTTACTATGTGGCTAATTAGGTTCCTTCAGGTCCTTGAGGAGCCAGAAGATGACTCCTTAAGTAAGCGTATAAAGCCAGACCTACACTGCAAACCTCTCTGTCCTGAAAACAAATTGGAAAAATTTAATTGCACAGCCACTGGTTCTATCCACACTTAAAAGCATGCCTTGTCCAGCACAAGGGCCTGGTCACATGGAGCATCCCAGGAGGGGAGACAGAAGCCACATGGAGTTGCCATGACAACTTCAGGAAGTCTGAAAGGCCGGTTTACTGCCACATATCTTCCTCATATGCCCAGTCATAATTTTAGACATTCTTTATGTTAGCATGTTTCATCTATAGAAAAAATATCTGTCTAAATGTTACCATTTTATCAGAGAAAACGATGACCCAATATTGCATTACTGGGGAAAAAAAAAAAAAAACAACTTGGGAAAATTTAGTCAAGACCAAGTCCCTGAGGAAATCAAAGAAGAAGGTAGAGATATATATGTATTAGTGAAAAGAAAAGCAGGAAAACTATGGATAGTTTCTGAGGCCTGTTCTGGAAGAAATCAAGCAAAGGACAAAGGCTTCCTAGGAAAAATAAAAAACAGTAGACCTCAGTGACCGGGTTTCCAAAAGTGGAGAAAAGTTTGCCAACAGGGGAAGTGAGGTGAGCCAAAGGCAAGATTTGTTTGCTTTGAAATTTTCCCTTGGGTTGTCCAACAACCAACATAGATTTTCTGGTTAATATATTTTTTAAGATAAATAACAAGTAAGTTTCTTACTAGACAGTAAGTATCATGGAAGAAAAAAATGTATTTACTTCTGCACCCAAGAGCCAAATAATATGTACATGGATAGAAGGAAGGAAGAAGGGAGGAAGGAAGGAAGGGAGGTAGGTACAGAGGGAGGGAGGGAGGAAGAAAGGAAGGAGGGTGAGGAGGCAGAGGGCAGGGAGAAAAGAAAGGAAAGAAAGGCAATTATTGATTGTAATCTTTCTAAGAAAATGGAATATTTGGCAATTGAGAAATTTTAATAACTGCAATTATGACTTTACAGTGCAGAAAATGATGATCCAGAAAATACAGGGGACTAAATTAAATGTGTACTTATTGCCCTAAGGATATAACTTGAGAGATTTTTGTTTGAGTTTCTGCATTAGTGAAGAGTGGAAGGGCAGTGATAAAACAGCTATCAGACACTGGAGAAAAGAGAACTTGCATCATGTGCTGGCAGAACACTTGGTAAAACAGTCCCTGAAGTAACTTGGAAGTCAGAAATTGATACCCAAAGTGGAGTACTGCTACAACAAAAAGCCAACACATGAGGGATTTGGAATTATGCAATAGGTGGAGAACTGATAAATCTCAAGAAGACATTTAATATTAGTTAAAAGAACAAAGGGGAAATTGCTTTCTGGAAGTTAAAGAAAAGAAACCCCAAGTTATGGATGGGTAGATTCATTAGCAAAACTGTTACCAACAATAATGTGCAAAATAGATAAGATATCTAATTAACTTGTGGATCCAACTATGAAGATATCCATGCAGAATGTTTAAAGTATCATCTTGCAACTTTTAGCTGTATTTAGTTGCCTAAGTTAAGTTATGGGAAGTGTAAGATGAACTAAAGAATTAGCTATTCTGTTTTAAAGAAAAATTTGAAGAAAATGCAAAGGCTTTGGGGTTCAAAAATAAATTCTCATCCCCAGTGTTTGCTGGAGAAATATTCTCAAAGTAAAAAACTGCTTCATATCAAATCCAGGACACTACCAATAAAATAGGGCCTCAAAGTAAAGATCAAATCAATAATACTGTTTGTGAGATCTCAGAAAGATTTAGGGCTCTGACCTATAAGCTCCCTTGGATAGAAAAAGGGGCTCCTAAGAATCCTCACAACTTGCCTCAAACTCAGCTAGAAAAAAAGAATCTTCTAAAAATAGTAAGAATATTGTTACATAGCACCCTGACTTGCAAGCAAAATTAGAAAGATGTTGGTTTCAAAGAGTTTTATGGGTATAACTTTTGTCTAATGAAGTTAACCCCTAATAAGATACATAAGAAACCCACAAAGTTTTAAAGAAAATTGTACTAGCACAACATTCCCAGATTGAACAGAAGCATTTCAAAATAAAAAGAAGCCTCTGTACTCTCAGCCCTCTATAAGCAGGATGAAGACTGAAAGTCATTCAGTTGTAAGCATGAGCCATAATGAATCACTTTCAGATATCAGAACTGGGCCCTAAGATCTGAAAATATGTACCCAGTTAGATTGCAGATTGCTACAGATTGGTAACTGCTATACTTCTCCCATTTACCCCTTTTTGAATGGAACCTTTTATTGCCGTTTTTCAGTCCTTGCTTCACCATAATATGTTGATGGTTATGGGCAGGAGGGGGAATATAACTTACCTCTTCATCTCTTCAGTTCACAGGTATTTAGATCAAAAATGATTATACCTAAGAAGCCTCATCCTTCACTGGGATCTGATTTAGATGATGAGATTATAGACTTCAAGTTTGAATCTCATGCTGTAATAGAATGAGGTTATGGGCATCTCAGCAAAAGCAGAGTGTATTGCAGGAGGAATGAGAATTATTAGAGGCCAAATGGTTGACAATGATAAAAAGATATTTTGGTAGCTCTCAATGAACCATTTCTCTTATCATGCCCTTGTGTAGTTCTCTGCCAGGTTGACTCTAGGGATGACTATGTGACTACCTTTAGTATACAGGACATTAGCAAGTGTGATGCAAGCAAAGGATAGGCACTTGAGCGTATTTTCCTGGAATTCTCCATCTTGAAACCCAGCTGCCATACTGTGAGGAAGCCTAAGCTAGCCATTTGGAGTAGATATGTGGAGATAGAGACACTCAGAGAGCCATTACACTTTAGATATTCAACTGAGTCAATAGTCATGTGAATAAAAAAGACATTCTGGATATGGAGCACAGTCCAACAGATAGGGAGCACAGATGAGGTTTTCCCACCAAGTCTTATTCAAATCAGAGAATTGTGAGTAATGTAAAATTGTTATTGTTTTAAGCCACTAAGTTTCAGGGTGGTTTATTCTACAGCAATAGAGAGCTGAAATAGAGTGTATGTGTATCCTTTTAGAAATTTTTTCTTTTCTTAAATATTTTGTGTGAGTCAATTTTCCCATGACTAATTTTCTAATAGAAGACTAAGATTTTTAGAACATACTGGCACTGAGATCACAGGAGAGTTATTTTATGCAATATTATCCTGTTCTAATTTCTTTATGGTATTTACAATTCTTTACAAATATCTCATTATTTGGTCACTCCTTTTTTTCTCCTTGTTCTATACAGAAATGTATCCTCTAGTATGTTTTTTTCACTGTTGGATCCCAGTATCTACAATACTGCCTGGCACATAGTAAGGCTCCGTAAATACTGTACAAAACACAATGCTAATCTAGGATACTTTTTTTAGGGAAAAAGAAAGGGTGTATGAGATTGACATTTGAAGTTTCTGGCTTGCTTAATGCTAAGATGAAATTTTTTAGGATACTTTGCTTCCACATGGAGGATGACCAGTTTAAGGAACTGCCTGGAGTTGTAGGAAGTTTTGCCTCAGCAAGAAATAAACTTTGTTGTATTAAGTCACTGAGAATTTGGAGTTGTTTGATTCTGCAGCACAACCTAACTTATCCTGACCAACATAGTGCTTAACAGTGAGTTTATACACTTTTTGAACTTTGTAACTATAAAGTCTGGGCAGCCATTTATGGATTCAATGATAATTTATTGAATATCAATCATGTTCAAGGTACTGTGCTAGGTCAAGAAACAGAAACAGAGATTGATTAGATACTGCTTTCAAGGAATTTATAGTTTGATAAGAGAAATAAATTGTGCACATAATAAACTGCAGTACCAGGTAGAAAATAATGAATGTCATAGGTACAAGCAAAGTGATACAGAAATTTACCTGAGATGGATATGATAAAGGTGTCTTAGCTCAGACTCTTATTAGTATGACAATTTATGAAAGTGAGAAGAACAACTTCCTGTTTATATATGTCATGGTGCAAAGAGTCTACCTGTTAAGCTTTCTGTTTCCCACATTTGCATTTCTCTGTCCACCCTCACTCTAGGCTGTTATGGGTCAAATGTGTGCCCCACAAATTTATATGTTGAAGTCCTAACCCCAAGTACTTCAGAATGTGACCTTATTTAGAAATAGGGTCTTACAAAGATAATCAAGTTGAAATGAGATTATTAGAGTTTGCCTTAATCTGATATGACTGGTATCCCATTAAAAGGGGAATTCTGGAGGCAGACATACACACAGAAAAAAACAGCAAGTGAACAACAAGGCAGAGATCAAGGTGATATATCTATGAGCCAAGAAATAGCAGCAAGATTGCCAGCAAACCACCAGAAGTTAGGGGAGAGTCATGGAACAGATTCTTCCCACGTCCTAAGAAAAAAAACAACCCTATCAACACCTTCATCTTGGACTTCTGGCCTCCAGAACTGTGAGACAATAAATTTCTGTTGTTGAAGCCACATAGTTTGCAGTACTTTGTTACAGAAACATTAGCAAACCAATACAAGCCTTAAAAAGACGTATGAGATAGAGAAAGAAATAAAAGCCTGTGACCAGCCAGCTCTATGTTCCAGTTCTCTTTCCTCTTGCAGGCAACAAACGAGTTGACTGGAAAATGGTAGAAAGTAACCCAAAGTTTCTGGCTATTATTGTCTCATGTGGTGGAAGAAAGAAAGAAGGAAACAACCTAGGAGAAGTGGTGGTCCTTAGCTGGTTTTTCAGAACATTTGATTGGGCTCCTAGAAAGAGAGCAGAGAGGGGGAGAGAGAGAGAGAGAAAGAGAGAGAGTGTGTGTGTGTGTGCATCTGTGTGTGTGTGTCTGTGTGTGCATCTGTGTGTGTGTGTCTGTGTGTGTGTTGGGGGTGGGGGTGTGTGGAGGTTATTCTCCCTATTTGTCTTCTTTCTTTCTTCAGTGAATGTGGTTTAAACATGATTTTGATTTTTTTCCCCACAAGATCTAGTATAACAGAAATTTGAAATTTTAAAATGCTTTAAGATCTTTCAGTGCATGTGTTTGAAATTTTCTCGAGTTTATGTGGGTGTGTATAGCATTAGAATGATTTGCTTCATATCACTGCAAATGCGTTTCTAACTCATTGACTCTCTGAGCCTTGCACACCCCAACACAGAGCACTCCCTTTGGATACATTTTTCACTTTTGGTCTCTCATGTTCTTTTCTATGTATCAGATGTTAAATAAAGTAATGATACTAGCCTTTAACATGGTTTTCACAAGTGGTTCTGAAGGCAATTCCAGATGAGGGAAGTCAAAATATTTGGAGTGATGACCGAGCTCTGATAGCGCAGACTCTATAGTCTCCCCTAGTGACCACTTTAAAATGCAAATCTTTTTAGATTACCTACGTTCTGTTATTTTTAAATCTCACTAGTTTGCAGTCCTAGCTAAGATTCTTTTGGGTTTTCTTGTTGTTGTTGTTGTTGTTGTTGTTGAGTTTTTTGTTTGTTTTGAGACAGGGTCTCGCTTCATTACCCAGGTTGGGGTGCAGTGGCAAAATCATGGCTCACTGACGCCTCAATTTCCTGAGGCTCAGGTGATCCTCCCACCACAGCCTCCCCAGTAGCTGGGACTACAGGGGCATGCCACCATGCATGGCCCCCGATAAGATTCTAAATATATATTTTGCTTCTTTTTAAGGCAAGCCAGCCATTGCCAACATAGAGTAACATAACGCACATTGCTTTGCTAGGTACCTTACAGAATAGGTAAATGACACAATGTCTGCCCTCAAGGGAGGATAAAAAGAATAACAAAAGAGGTGTTTTTCCATAAATGCATAGATTAGCATTTGACTTCACAAAAATACTCATGTAAAGAACATACTTTCCCTTGAAGTTAAGAAAGTTTATGATAGATCTAACAGTACAGGGAAAAGGAAAAAGGTCTTGGGGCTAATAATAATAATTAGCACTTATGTTGGTACTTTCTGTGTTCAAAGCATTTTGAGGATCATTATTCTTCCCAACATTCTTGTCAAGTTTATAAGGCTTTAGACTGTTCTGATGTTCTCTCCAGTACAATTCCATATTGTTGGGAAAAGCAGTAAAGGAGAAAGGACTTACAGAGTGCCTATGTAAGTTGGTTATGAGTAACACATAAACAAGGAACAACAAACTGCAGAAGACTGCAGGA
The DNA here is from genome assembly GCF_001604975.1 of Cebus imitator. Classification (NCBI taxonomy): domain Eukaryota; kingdom Metazoa; phylum Chordata; class Mammalia; order Primates; family Cebidae; genus Cebus; species Cebus imitator. Next base: position 880,226 of record NW_016107768.1, on the reverse strand, counting down.
GGCCTCTGAGGAGGAAGGCCTCTCCATGCCTTAAGTTCCAGTGCAGGGTGACCTAGGCTCTCTTACCATAAACATTGTGCTCAAGGACGTAAAATCCCTTCATAGCACTATGATGTAGCCAGACTTGTAGGCTTCTTGTAAGGTCCATGTTCCACCAGCTGTACATAGATAATAAACTAAAGATAACCACATGTTCTTTTTTTGTGAAACTCCCAAACCGAGACTGTTATCAATCCTTAGGATGGCACACCAGTTCTGGCTCACTGATTCTCCCCACCATCACTCCACCCCTCCCCTGTAGATCAAAGTGATTGTAACCAATAAACAGTGTGGATGATCAGAGTTCAGGGCCTTCACTGTCTCCTCCAAAGTAATGGGTGATGGCCCCTTAATCTGTCTTTTTCTCATTCCTTTGTCACCACCAAACATGGGGTATCCACAGGTGATGTAGGGCTGGTTCCCTACACATATAATATGGGAACATTCATTTGATTTTTGCATACAAATTCTACTGGAGTTCTGGTTAGCCCACATGGTGTCTGATACCCAGTAAACTCACAAACTTTGGTGGGAAGAATGGACGGTACTTCCTTGATCCTTTTGTTAAAGAGCCTTTCAAAATTCAAGAGTCTGACCAAAGAATGGATCATCTCTTTAAGTGCCCAAATATATTTTGTCAAAATGGCCAAATTTTACATTTTTCTTCATTTAAATCATGAGCTCCTCAAGGACAAGAACTGTGTGTTTTTCACGTGTGTTCCAAGGATCACCTGGGTGTGTGTTGGCTCAGAATGATGCTTAGTAAGCATGTGTTGAACAATAAAAATGAATTCTTTATTAATAAGTTCTTATTAAACTGTGAAGAATAAATAGCATGTGGTATGTGTCCTTCCCTCTAGGAATTAGTATAAAAGAGAAAGCAGGACTTACATACAGGAAGCAACTAGAAACAAAATACAAAATACAACTAAGTGCTATAATGTGTGGTTCAAGAAATGAGAGCTGAGAAAAAAATTATACTTGTTTTGCTTAGTTTTGCTTTTGTTTTTTGATTTCTCAGCCCATTAGCTCCACCTCCTTCCTTTGGGTATATGTGTATATATAGAAAAGAGTGAGCCAGCTTTTGGCCTGCAATAAAATGTAACAGCGTGTAAAAATATTATATTTTCTACTCTGTTTAATATAGAAAGTTCATTCACTTGGAAATTATGTACAGGCTTTTTAAGTTTCTTTCTGTATGAAACAACAACAAAACTCCATACAAAAACACATCCACACAAATACACTAATCTGTAATGGTGATCTTTACTTAAATTACAGTTTTAGTGCATATCTGTAATCCCAGCTACTCTAGAAGTTGATGGGAGGATCCCTTAAGCCCAGGAGTTCAAGTCCAGCCTGGGAAAGATAGTGAAATCCCACCTCTAAATCTTTTTAAAATTAAATTACAACTTCCCATATTATAAAAAAAACAAGTACTACAGGCTCAAGCTTTAATGAAAATTCATTAGATTTTTATGAATTTGAAGATTTATTTTATTTTAATTTATTTATTTCTGAAAATAAATTTTGTTGAATTTCTTCTTAAGGTGGAAATTTGTTTTTTATTCCTTTTCTTTATATGTGAGTTTTGTATCAGTTGTGGAACTCTAAAGCCCCACTACATATTTGAATCTGTTGTGCTTTTTCCAGGAAATTCTAAATCTTAGGATAACCTACAGGTACCATAAATTGACAAGTCCGAACAATTCATTATCTTCCCTTGAAGCCGAAGCCTGCTATTTTTCCCAGATATGAAGGCCACCAAACCTAGAGTGCATCCCTGCCATTTCCCTCTGGCCCGTCTCTGGCTCATTCGCCACAGAGATCTATTTAATCTATACCCTCAGTATCCCTCTAATTCCCCTTGGGTCCATCCTCACTGTTCCAGCCACGCTTCAGGACCATGGTCAGTGCATTGCTCAGTCTCATCCTAGTTTTATCCGTAGCTCCACCCACTCCAACCTTCTCTCCCCTTTCCAAGACAACCTTAACTTCACCACTTATGCCTGTTCCAGTTTGGTAACTGGAGCTGGACCTGATTTCTTTCGTTAGCAGGTACAATGTTAGGCCTTGTCAATAGAGGGCGCTAATGGGACACTGCACGAGGAAGGGGCTTTCTTCTGGTTCCAGCTCTATTCTTACAAACCACTGAGCTGCTTCCTCGCCACCAGCAGCTCCCTTGGCAGCAGCAGGCAGAAGACCTGATAACGCAAACCCTCCGAAGGGTTTCACCGTCACCATAACAGGTGGCTTCCTGCTCGGCAGCCCATCCTGCCTCATTTCAGTGGACTTCTCTGACATCTACTAGACCACATTAAATGAATCACAGCCTTGAAACTGAACTGGAAGGACCTCCTCCAAGCTTATGTCTTCTTTGAATGCTGTCTTTCAGCCTTCTGCCTAGTGACTGCTCCCTGTATCTCACCCCAGTTGTCTTGAGCATTCCCTTTATACTTCTTAGTAGGTAATACCCTTTAATTAGTTCCTAATTTTATGCAGGATTCAGTTTTCCCTGTCCAAACTATTAGTCATGTCTCATTTAATGATGGAGATATGTTCTGAGAATTGTGTTGTTAGGCAATTTCATCATTGTGTGAACATCATGGCAGGTGCTTACACAAACCTGGAAGACAGTGTAGCCTTCTACAACCCTAGGCCATACGGCATAGTCTCTTGCTTCTAGGTTACAAACCTGTACAGCATGTTACTGTACTGAATGTGGTAGATAATTGTAACACAACGGCATTTGTACATTCAAACACACCTAAACATAGAAAAGGCATGGTAAAAACATAGTATTGTATTCTATGGGACCACCACCATATATGCAGTCTGTGCTCGACAGAAATGTCGTTATGTGGCTCATAACTGTGCATTGTGGTGTCTGTCTCCTGACCAAACCCTGACTGGTTTACCGCTTTTGTTCATTCTTTCTTTCTTTTTGGAGTCTCACTCTGTCGCCCAGGCTGGAGTGCAGTGGTGTGATCTCAGCTCACTGCAACCTCCACTTCCTGGGTTCAAGAGATTCTCCTGCCTCAGCCTCCCAAGTAGCTGGGATTATAGGCACCCAGCACCACACCTGGCTATTTTTTGTATTTTTAGTAGAGATGGGGTTTCACCACATTAGCGAGGTCTCGAACTCCTGACCTCCTCACCACACCTGGCTAATTTTTGTATTTTTAGTTAGAGATGGGGTTTCACCACATTAGCAAGGTCTCGAACTCCTGACCTCAGGCGATCCACCCACCTTGGCCTCCCAAAGTCCTGGAATTACAAGCGTGAGCCACTGCATCCACCCTCTTTTGTTCTCTCTAAACATAAATCAAATCCTATCAATTCTCTGCTAAAAATCTGCCATGATTCCTCATCATATGTAACATTCAATCTAAAATACCTTTAGGTCTGAAACAAAAGTCTAGTTGGGAACAGCTATCACACAGTTTGGCCATCTCCTCAGCTCAGATTACTCAAATGAGGATTAAACTGCTGCTTATGTTTATGCTTGGCAGGCATGGTATCTGGCCACATGACACCAAGGGTGACTCAGACATGCCTTACCCTCTCTATTTTATACAGCTCACATCCAACTAGAGCTGTTGAACTGTAACACAGAAGCACCCATTTCTCTGCTCACAAAGCATCATGGTCCCCAGGGGCCAAATTAATTCAGCCACAATAGTACTCAAGCGTTTCCCATCATTCCAGCTCAATCCAAAGACCCTTGACACATTCCCTGAAACGAGAGATGAAGTGCACTGAGTGAATTCAAGGCATGTTTGAGACAGACTTTTCTCTTTGCTTAAGTCTTCTCGGAAATGGTTGGCTCTACCAATTTCATTTTAAAAGGCCTGCAATTGTGTGCAATGAAAGTAGTTCCAGGCTGCTGTATCTTGCTCCCTCTCCCACAGACATCACCAGAAGCCCAATTCATCACATTCTTAACAGCACTCTTCAGATTTATCTGTCAGGGCAAAGGAACCAGATTAAAAATGAAGCAACCATTTCACTTGCTTGACAAGGGGAGACCCAGTCTGCCAAATTTCCATCCCTATCACTGGAGAACAGGACTTTCGGAAATAAATAATAAATGCTTCCTGACCTAGGGCCACCTAGCCTGGAATACTTAGGGGCGTCTTATCTTAGTGCAACAATTATTCCAGTTAATAGGTTAAGGGATATATATAAGATTACCGGTAATCCTTTCGCTCTGTTGTTCAGGGCTTATTCGAAATGCAGGGCACACATATTTAAGGATTAGCTCCTCCTCTCCCTACTCATACCCTTAGAGTGATACTACTTCCTGCTATCTTCTCTTGTGGAATAGAAATGAAGAATAGTTACACTAGGGGAGTTATTACAATCAGGCTCTTTTATATCTTTAAGGCAATTACGGGCAAAGACAAGAGTGCCTAATGCACAGCATTTCCAGAATTTGTAATTTTGGCATCTCATCTTGCCAAGCCTTGATAACATCCAGATGTTGCCCTATTGAAAGGTGTTAAATAGAATAAACCTCAAGCCAACAGTACTTTCATGTTGTATTTTGGAGACTTCCAAAATGTAAAACATTTTCTCTTTGAAATATCAGAACTTCAGTGGTTCAAGCGATAATGTTCTAGTCTGCATAAGGTTTTAGTGTCTAATAATAACAGTGACAGCAGTAACGCTTTGTTTCTCCATTTAACAAGGGCTTATACAGTGCTGACTATGTGCTTTTCAAATATTCAACTTGTTCAATTCTCTCTGTGCTCTCTCCTGGTACAACAGCCTGCTCCACAAATTTCTCCAGATTTTTATCTAATTCCAGTTGGACAGTGTAAAATGCCACTTCTTCCAGGGTTGTTTGCATATAATCAAAAAAGAAATAACACTCATCAAAGGTGCGCCTTTGCTAGGAGCTAGGACAAGAATGGTCTTTATAAATTCATGAAGAGAAGGTACTGTGTTCATTCACAGACTTTGCGTAGGAATTAGAAAGAAAAAAATTAAACCCTAAAGTTAATACTCCACAGGCACATTCTGGGCACAAGTTACCTTGGAGACATTTGGAAACATTTGCAGGGCTTTTCCTAGAGTGGAGCACCCAAGCTGTAAAGGGCTGCCTAATCTACTCATTCAGTGAGTCCCCGCTGAATGCCTGTAATGCCTCTGTGACATTACATATCCGCAGGCATATACAGGAAAAGGCGCAGCCCCTGCATTCAGTATTCTTATGGTCTCACAAACATGGGACTGGGATGTGCTGGGTGCTGGCAGAACTGTGGGCACAGTGTGTTACGGAAGCACAGAGGGAGGACACAGAACCCAGCATTTGGGCATCTAGAAGACTTCCCATGGTTGAAGGAGACAACTGAAAAGTCAGAAAAAGTTACAGAGCCAGGCCCCTAAGTTGGCCGTGCTAAACACTCTCCAAAACCTTTAGCTTTTGCTGCCTTTGCCCTTGACACTGTCGTTTCTCTGGAGCTGAATGTCTGCGGGTCGAGGAATGACTTTAAAAGTCCAGGATCAGGCTGGGAGTAGTGGTTTACGCCTGTAATCCCAACACTTTTGGGGGCCAAAGCAGGTGAGTCAGCTGAGGTCAGGAGTTTGAGACCAGCCTGACAAACATGGTAAAATCCAGTCTCTACTAAAAATACAAAAATTAGCTGGGTTGGTGGTGGGCGTCTGTAATCTCAGCTGCTTGGGGGGCTGAGGCTGGAGAATCACTTGAACCCAGGAGGCAGAGGTTGCAGTGAGCCGAGATCACACCACTGCACTCCAGCCTCGGTGACAGAGCACGACTCCATCCCACCCACCAAAAAGAAAGTCCAGGATCAGATGTATCTCCTTAGGTCTGTCCTGTTCTAGAATCTTTTTAATAATGAGGCAAGAATTCTCAATAGTTCCTAATCCCAAAAAAGTTCTTTATGGCGTTTCCCAGCATTTCCCTTCTAGGAGGCAGCATATAATCTTCCTGCCTATCTTTAGGAAGGAGATGCAAATGATACCACAAACCTCTTCTGCTGTATACCTGCAAGAAAGTAAGGCTAGCTGCATGTCCTGTGAATAAGACAGAAAGATGCTTACCTTCGATCCACCCACAATCTTCCCCTACTCCTGCACCTCTAATTCAGAAAGCTGGAGTCAGTCTGAGCATCAGCTCATCCTATGGGAATCACATCTTTCTCCACAGATACACGACAAGGCGGAGAGCCCTAGGGGTTGCATTCCATGGACCAGAGATGAGAGTGAGGTGAGGCACCTCTGGGCCACTGTTGAGAAGTCAACTGTGGAGGCAGGTCATTGCCGTAACATCTTAAGAATTCCAAAATCAGGCTACCACCTCTAAACCAGGCAAGAGGACGGTGAGACAAAGTGATAACCCTGAAGGGTTAGGAACCATAAGGAGCTTATGTGAGGGAGGCTCAGAGAGAAGGAGGGGAGGAGAGACCCAGAGAAACTTTACAGAGCTGAAGAACAAGCACCTACAGAGGATTTATATACAATTTCTCCAACCAAGAGAGAGTATGCTAATTTAGAGGAAGCAGGAGGTAGCCAACACCTTCATTTCAAGCTGGCAGAAGGAGGAAAAAAAATGCTTACTTAATTGTTGCTAAGAATTGGTCTCCGCAGAAATGTTTCAGAGCAGAACACCCAGGCCAGAAACACACTGCCATGTTTGTTCATAAATGTATTATGGCTCCCACCACTCACCCCGGAAACCACCCTTTCCAAGCTACTCAGATCCACTGAGATCCACACTTTATATTTCCTCACAACAATCCCACACCCAGTGTGTCCGGGATGAGGGCAAGGAGAAAAGCATCCCATTTTTATACCCAAAGAAGGAGGCACGAAATTAAATGTAACTCCAAGAGTTTTTGTGAGCACATATTATCTGGGGACACAAAGATGAGAAAGACATGGCCTTCTCCTCCTGGAAGAGGTCATAGGGTCCAAAGTAAAAGATGAATTGATTTTTAAAAGTAATTGAAAAACAGTTCAGGTCTTCATGCATGTATGCATTTAACAAACATACCCTGGTCACAGTTTAGAAGTCAGAGTACATGCAAAGCGATACATGAGTACAAAGATGCTACCATTCTACCAAGAATACAAAACAGGAAGAAACCTGACCACTTAAGATAAGAAAAAATTTTTGAGCCAGAGTCTCGCTCTGTCACCCAGGCTGGGGTGCAGTGGCCTGATCTCAGCTCACTAAAACCTTCGCCTCCCAGGTTAAAGCAATTCTCCTGCCTCAGCCTCCCGAGTAGCTGGGATTACAGGCATGCACCACCATGCTGACCTAATTCTTGTATTTTTAGTAGAGATAGGGTTTCACCATGTTGGTGAGGCTGGTCTCGAACTCCTGACCTCATGATCTGCCCACCTTGGCCTCCCAAAGTGCTGGGATTACAAGGGTAGGCCACTGTACCTAGCCAAGAAAGGATTCTGACGGGAGCTTGCCCACTGTCCTTAGAAAGTCCTTATATCGAGGTGAAAGGAAGAAAAGTGACATTTACTCTGCACGTTTCTCATAAAATCTCTGAGAAGTCCATGAAGACTGTAAGCTCTTTGAGGGCAAGAACCATGACCTACTCACCCCAGGATCCTTGCCCTATATCAGTAACTGGTACATAGTAGTTAATAAATATGTTTTAGAATGAACCAACCTGAGATTTTTCTAATTCTTGTTTTTCTAACTTTATAGATGGCCCCAAGGACTGAAAAAATTGTAAGAAATAACAGAGTTAAGTAAATTTTTGGCTACTAGGCCGGGCGCGGTGGCTCAAGCCTGTAATCCCAGCACTTTGGGAGGCCGAGGCGGGTGGATCACGAGGTCAAGAGATCGAGACCATCCTGGTCAACATGGTGAAACCCCATCT
>NW_016107768.1:851524-872154 GCF_001604975.1 Cebus imitator | reverse complement strand
AAAAAAAAAAAAAAAAAAAAATTTGGCTACTACATTTCCTAATAGCTAGACTTTAAAAGTATTTTAAACTCTTTTTCTCTATTCTTGGTAGGTGAACAAGGCTAAAACCTGGGTTAAGTTTTTATTTTATAAATTATTCTTTAAAAATAAATTATTTCAACTGTCTTGAAAAGTCTGTAAAACAAGGTCTGTGAAGTCACGGAGGGAAAAAGAATCACAAATCAGGAGACAGCAGTTAGACCATGGGTGTTTGTTATACATTCATTCTAGACATTCATCAAAAGCTCAGAAAGGGAGAGTCAAGCGTGCCAAATCAATAAAGTTTCTATCGTATTTCACCTCTTTGGATTTGCAGAATGCTTTGGTAATTCTGTTTCTCAAGCCTGCACATCACAAACAAGTACGCTTATGGGTGTCTTAGCCCAGTAGGCTGTTTATCAGAAAGCTACCAGTCTGCTGCGAGAAGCCAGCTTTCCTCCAAAATGTAGAAAGTGTTTAAGGGGACATATTTCTTTGGTGCCCCCTAAAGCAAGCTTATCCAACACAAAGCCTGCAGGCAGCATGTGGCTCAGGACAGCTTTGAATGCACCCCAACATAAATTCATAAACTTTCTTAAAACATTGTGATTTTTTGTGTATTTTTGTTTGTTTGTGTATTGCTCATGAGATACTGTTAATTTAGTGGATTCTATGTGTGGCCCAAGACAATTCTTCTTCCAGTGTGGCCCAGGGAAGCCAAAACACTGGACACCCCTCCCCTAAAGGCTAAGGTAAGTTTAAATCCTATCCCAGCCCGTGTTCCTCTCCAGCTGGGTCAGCTCACAGAGCTGACTGTGGACTATGGCATGGCGGTGACAGTGTCGACAAAGGACCACACCAGGAGAGGTAACTTTAAGTATTACACAGATCCTGCTGCAGCCTTGGGAGCAACACTCCATCAGAAAAGAAATCAGCACTTAAGGCCCAAACTGAGTTTCTTAATGATGACCGAAAGCAGTTGAATGTGCTGCCCCAGTAACACTGGCTGACCCTGGGGAGCTGCCTTGATTCATTAATAGCAGTTCCTGAGTCTTGCCAGTTAATACAAGACACTCTCCAGAGACGTGCTCCATCACTCCTTATTTGGCTTCAAGGATTTTTATTTTACTTTATTTTATTTTATTTTATTTTATTTTATTTTATTTTATTTTATTTTTTGAGACAGAGTCTCACTCCTGTTGCCCAGACTGAAGTGCAGTGGCATGATCTTGGCTCACTGCAACCTCCGCCTCCTGGGTTCAAGTAATTCTCCTGCCTCAGCCTCCCAAATAGCTGGGACTACAGGCACATGCCACTATGCCCAGCTAATTTTTGTATTTTTAGTAGAGACGGGGTTTCACCATGTCAGGCAGGCTGGTCTCAATCTCCTGACCTCAGGTGATCCGCCCACCTTGGCCTTCCAAAGTGCTGGGATTACAGGCATGAGCCACCACACTAGGCAGGCTTCAGCGATCTTGATTGCCACCAGAGACTTAGAATTTAAGAGGAGGGAAAAAGGGAGGAGGGAGAAAGAGATGGCAAAGAGGGATGCCAGGATGAGGTGGTGCTCAGGGAGAGGAAATGGGTGGACCTACTGAGGAGGATGGACGGACACAGAAAAACACAGGCACAAAGAAAGGCATAAGGAGAGGGAAAACAAGGCAAAGACAAAATAAGGAGACAGAGAGAAGGAGAAGCTGAGTGAAAACAACATTTTCCAAAGCAGGGCTCATTATTTTCCTTTCAGGTACATTAGTTACAGTTTTCTAATGTCACTGATGTAGCTTGCCTCATATTTCTAAGGGCTGACAATGGTTATTTCCTAAAGGGCCTGCTGAGTGGAGCGGAGGCGTGGGTTAGGTCAGGAGAGGAACTGAAATCGGAGAGGAGCTGCTTTTCAATTTGGAGACTGGTTTCCAGGAAGGAAGGCTGTTATGGAGGCAGAAAGATGGACATTCCCTCCTCACAGTGGCAGCACACATTTAGAGCTGACTGTGAAGAGGAATTGTCTGATAAAATGTTTGGGAGAAATAATTTGCGGGTAATGGAGAGAAAATAAAGGCTTATATCCATATTATCATGCCGGCGCTTACTAATTAAGTCCTTTTTTTCAATTTCCCTCATTCTTGTTTGTGCCTCTATTTTTGGTATAGGGAAAAAAAATAAAGGCTCACCGCGTTTCCAGCAAAAATAGAAAAATAAAGATGAGTAATTTCCATACTATGTTATTACATCAGGAAAATTTAAATTTGGTGTTACAAATTTTTTTTATTTACCGAATATGCTGTCGATTTGAGAACAACTGTTTGGTTCTCTCTACTTTATCAAGTGTGAGTTTAATTAATCACAATGGAATCCTATTCAAACTATTTTCCAACCCAAGAGGCAATTGTTTCCTAGAGCAGGCTGTTTCCTTCTAACTAAGGACAGCACTAAACCGGAGAAAACATTAAAACCCTGACGCGCATCATAATGAACTCCATGCAAAGTAGTTATATTAATGTAATGGAGTTGAGATCTTAATTGCACTAGTGTTTATATTTGCAACCTCCTTTTTTAAAGCCTTTTTATTTTTCTAAATGATTTGAACAACGAGGTAGGAGAGGTTACATGGCCTGCTAAATAGAGATGGGTTTCATCTCACTAAAGGAGGAAAAATGAATCTGGGAGGGAAGACTAGCTAATTTAATTTTGTAAAGTAGGTTTTATTCTCAGTTGATAATGGCTAAAATTGCTCTGTGAAAGCAATCTTTCCAGAGCCAGAAAATGTTCCCGGGATGCTTAAAAAGAAGCATGTCCAAGAGCCATTTTTGTTCCTCCCTATGACAACCATTAGCTGCCACTGAAAAACCTCCAGCCGTAGCGCTGAATCCTTACAAAGCAATTTAGGCGATGCATCCTCTGGCCTTTGATTGGAAAGAGCTGATATGTGGTAAGATAATTTCCAACCAAACTTAAAGATGGGAGAGATTGCACATTAGAGGTGGAAGGGAAGTTTCCTATAAAGTAGACATTTAATTAACACTTATTGCTTGATGAATGAATGAGTAAATGAATGAATCAATCCATCAGGGATTTTATCCAAAAATGGTGACTCTCCCTTCTCCACGCTTTTTTTCTGTCTCTGTCCATCAGACACAACCAGAAGAAAATATATTTATTTCCTAATTTAAACTCATTAATGTAAACACTGGACAAATATTATACTCTTTTTCTGTAGCTCAGCCAGGAAATCGGAGGGAGAAGATGGCAGTGTTCACTAAGTCACAGTGCCCTTGTGAGAAACTTCCCCCAGGTCTCAGGATTTGGAGTGGCTGCTCTTTCCCAGAGCAAGGAGTTATTTTGTTACATATGCACTAATAATTGTAGAAACTGATCTTGTACCCTCTGTTTGTGCTGCTGGGAAGCTCAGAAAAATGTTCTGCAGCCATCTCTAGCACAGGGGTACTCAAGTTAGGCAGCAGATACACTAACCCCATCCCTCACTTGATCCCACCACATTTATTTATTTATTTTTAATTTGATTTCATTTTCAAATCTTGTTTTATTTTTATGTGATTGTATTCGTGGGATAAAAGTACAGTTTTGCTACAATGACATATTGAAAGATGGTGAAGTCAGAGGCTTCAGTGTCTGCACCACTACAGCAATGCAAATTGTACCCACCAAACAACCTCCCATCATCCAGCCCCTTCCCACCTCACCCCTAACCCTCCAAGCCTCCATCGTCATCAATCCACACTCTGTGTCCATGGGTACACATTATTTAGTTCCCACCTGTAAGTAAGGACACATGGTATTTGTTTTTCTGTGTCTGAATGGTTTCACTTAAGATAATGGCCTCCAATCCTGTCCACATTGCTGCAAAAGACAGGATTTCATTCTTTTTTTATGGCTGAGCAGTATTCCATTGACACCACTTTTTTTAAACCTCAGCTAGTTTGTTTTTTGCTAGTTTGTACAATGTAGATTTTGAAATGCTATCTCAGATTTTTCTCCAAGGAGAGAAAAAAAAAAGAAGGAAAGGAGATAAGAAGACAGAGTTGAGTTCCATTCTATAAAGCCTTCAATTACTAAAAAACATTCATGGCTTTCCTATTGAACATCAGGCACTGTACTAGCTGTTGGTGAGTCCGCAGTCTAATGAAGGAGACAAAGGAGAAACCAGGCAACTTATTATAAAGTACAGAGTCACACCAGGCAACTCCGAATAAAGCACCATGGGATGCAGTAGAGAGGAACATTAGCTCTAGCAAGGGGGGTTCTATGACTACTATTACCAAGAATTTCACGTTGCACTAGGTCTCAAAGATGAGAAGGAATTTGTTCAGTAAAGAAGGGAGGAAAGGGCATCTCAAGCAGAGGAAACAGTATATGCAAAAGTGCAAAGGCATGAAAGGGTATGCTGTTTCCAAGACACAATGAGAGGCATGGTTTGGCAGAGTTGCGTATGCCTGCAGGTAGAGAGAGAATAGAAAGCCAGAGTTTGAAGAACGAGGAAGTCAGAGTCAGATTTGTGAAGCCCAGAATGACAACATATGGAGTTTAGAAATTGATCCCAGGCAACAGGAAACCAGCAGCAGTTTCAAAGAAAAAAACAGTTACATGGTCAACTTCACTTTTTCAAAAGAAGTATACTTGGATTGGCATGAAGAGGGACTGCAGAGGAAGACTAGCAGAGGTCCTGGAGTTCAGTGAGAAATGCTGAGGAAGAGGATGAGAAGAAAACAGAAATAGAGTCCTCCTCTGCTGGGATGGTAGGGTTCACTAACTGATGGAAAACACAACCAGGGATAATGCTGCATAACATGGGAGACAGAGGATGTGACTGAGGCTGGTAACAAAATCTATACTACAAGAGGAAAAGACACCAGGGAGGGAGGAAAGCTAAGTGTGAGGTGCCTACAGGACACCCGGGTAGAGGGCAGATAACTAAAAATGTAGATCTGGAGCTTGTGCAAGGCATTAAGCCAAGGGAATTAGATTTGACATTTTCCAGCACACAAACAGTAACTAAAAGTGACAAAGAAGATCAGGTCACTCAGAACATAAGAATGTACAATACAGCAGAAGAAAATATGGTGCCCTGAAATAGGGGATTCTTTTTACCAAGGGAGTTAAACTCATCCTCCTTTCCTGGAGGTTTTAAATGTAGACTATATTTTCACCTACCTAAGGTACTTTGGGATAGTTATTCTTTCAGGCAGAGCTACCAGCCAGGTAATCCTTCAAATGAGTTCAAGCAACTCTCCCAGGAAGGCACTAAGCTCATTAAAAGAGCAGCCACCTATACTCCTTAAGTTTTGTTGAAAAAGCACCACACCATAGCATTAGCAAGAGGGCACCTCTCAGTGCTTGGGAAAGGACAGGCAATATCCCCCAGGACACCCATGTCGTGTTTGGAAGAGGCAGCAGAGGTAGGAAACTGGGCTGTGTTCCAGTATAAAGTGGTGTCTTAAGGCTACTTAAAATACACCAGGAGCTATGTGTGTTGCTTTGAAAAAAATAAACTAACAAACAAAACAGAGGAGTGTCAAAAAGTGGTAAAGAATTGTGTTGATGTACAAACAAAAAAAGACAAAACTACCAGCCAGTTTTCAATATAGGTGAATGATATCAGGGACCAGGATGCTGCAGTGTTTAAAGAATTAAGAGTAACAAGAGAGTAAGATGGAAGGGAGAAGGGCAAGGAAAAGAAATGAGCTTGCAAGGAAACAGAAGAGAAGAGCAGAGGAGAAAGCACCCAGCAGGAGGCAAAACTGCTGGCAGAGACTGAGGGCAGGGGCCAGAGTCACAGAAATCCCAAAGGTAAAGACAGAGGGACCAGAGAAAGTTGACAGAGAAAAGAACTCAAGGATAGACAGGATTTCTTAGGGTCAAGGATAGAGATGTTAACAGTTGAAGAGAAAATGAAGGTTGTTGCTGAATCAATACAATTTTGCCCTGATGAAATAGACTTGAAGTAAGAAGTCCTGAGCTCAGATACAATCAATATCTCACAATATGGCCTTATTTGGAAATAGGGTCTCTTTAGATGTAACCAATTTAACTCTAGGATGAGACCAAATCCAATACAACTACTATCCTTGTAAAAGGGGGAAATTTGGATACAAATACACACAGAGACAAAATGATATTCTTGAAAACACAAGAATAACATCATGGGAAGACAGAGACATAAGGAACACTAAAGATCAAAGGCCACCACCAGAAGATGGAAGAGCAAGAAGGTATTCTTCTTTAGAGACTTCAGAAGGACCATGGCCCTGTCAACTCCGGGATTTTGGACTTTGTCTCCAAAACTATGAAATAATAAATTTCTGTTATTTTCAGCCACACAGATTTTGTTACTTTCTTATTGTACCCCTGGGAAATGAACATAACAGAGAGAAAACTAGAGGGAGGTGGGAAACCATAGAGCATGCTGAGACCTGCCATCAACAGTTTCCACCACAGGAACTCTAGACCTTGAAATCCTACACACTGCCATTACTCAGGATTCTTTTGAGTGCAGTTAGTTATGTGCCCACAACCTGGGGTCTGTGGGATGATAGTGTGTGTACAGGGTGGAAAGAACAAGAAGGCAAAATGGTAAGGCAAGTTCAAGGTAGGACAAGTTTGGGTCTGCAAAGGGCAATTCTCTCTCTCTTTTTTTTTTTTTTTGAGATGGAGTCTCACTCTGTTGCCCAGGCTAGAGTGAACAGAGTGCAATGCCGTGATGTCGGCTCACTGGAACCTCTGCTTCCCGAGTTCAAGCGATTCTTCTGCCTCAGCCTCCCAAGTAGCTGGGATTACAGTTGCCCTCCACCACCCCCAGCTAATTTCTGTATTTTAGTAGACACAGGGTTTCACCAGGTTGGCCATACTGGTCTCAAACTCCTGACCTCAGTGATCCACCCGCCTCTGCCTCCCAAAGTCCTAGGATTACAGGCATGAGCCACTGTGCCCAGCTGAGCCACCTCGCCCACCCTACAAAGGACAATTCTCAATGCGACAGAAATCCATGCTATTTCTCCAGTTGACAGAGAAGTAGCAATACAGGTCAAGGAAGAACAAGACAAATATGGAATATGGTGCCATAGGCATTCTTAATAAAACAAGCAAAGCCATGGCATTCACATGATTCTGGCAGAAAAACTCAAAATAGAAACATTTATGTCATGTTTACTTACCAAGTTGCTAATAAGTCAGGCAGATAATCAGGAAACTGGGCAACATAAAGAAGTAAACATTTATAACAGAGAAATATTTGAAAACTTCATAAGGAAAAATTTGAAGGTTTACATTCTTTGAGAATGAGTTTACCTATTAGAAGGGAAGGGGGAAAGGGATCTAATTTATTGAGTGCCACTTGGTGCCAGGTCCTTGATAAGCATGGAACATAGGTACCACTTAGTTCCCTCACTAACTCTGTGTTACCAGTGAGGAAACTGAGGCTCAAGAAAGCGAGGCTATTGAGACCCAGGACTGAGACTTAAACTCTGATATGCCTGAGTTCAAATTCATGCTCTGTTCCCCTCACCATGTGGACTTAGGAGGATACAAATTAGAAGTAAACTTCTCAGGAGCCTAAAAAGTCAGCAACAAAAATGGACTGAGATATGTTAAAAGGAGACCATATGAGGGGATCATCCCAGCCATCCCAGCAGCCTGTCCCACTCGGAGCCTGGAGCCCAGCTTAAGGACTTGCTCAGTGCTCGCTCTCTCTCTCTCTCTCTCTCTCTCTCTAAATCCCTGACATATCACACATTACCCCCCAAAGCCTTCCCAGATTATTTCCCAGTGGGATTCTCATTCTCTCTCTCTCTCCACACCAGCCCCCTGCCCCGTCTCTCAGGAGCTGCCATGTCTCCACCGGACCAGTGCACAGCTGGGAGACTTCCAGGGGACATCTGGACTCCACTGGAAAGAACTTTATCTCTGCAATTGTCCCACTGCAGAGATAAAAGCCTGAAGACCCGGCTTCACTCCCTGAAGACCTCCAGCCCCGCCCCCAGCCAGGTGTATGCTCCCCAACATCCTGAAGTAGCTCATTGCAATCAGGGCCTGAATAGTAAAACAGAAACTAAATTGACACTTTGAAGCATTAATCTAAGCACAAATTAATATTCATCAACATCTGCTATTTGTTCAGATGAATGTTCAGCTTAAACAAAAAATAGCAGCCTTTCTACCTGGAGACAGCAGGTACCAAAGAAAATGGCAGCCACATGCAGGCCTTCTGCGTGCAGTGAGCGGAAGAGGCGGGCTCCCTGAGGAGACAACGTTCCTGACAGACTTCCCAGCAGAGCCTTGCATTTTTTTCAATAAATCGTGTTCATTTGGTCACTGTTTTCTTTCTGACTCTCAAGAAATCGCTGTTCCTTCTCAGAAGGGAGGGAAAGGGAAGCTGGGTGATGTTTATTCCACCTCAGTGCTTGGCAGTCAGCCTGCCCCTGCTGTCTGCCATGGGATCATCATCATCTGGGCAAGAGAAATTTCTTTGCTAGAAAATTACCAGCTAAATTTCAAAATGTGTGTGGACAGAAGTTTGCAAGGGGACTAGATGGGATAGTGGAACCATACAGGTAGCTCCACAAGGACGGAGAATGAAGCAATTACACAGAAAAACCCTACACTGTTACAGCCAAGGGGGGTGTTTGATGGTGTAACACAGAGAGTATCCTTGAGTCAATAACATCTTTAGAGCAAGGGAGTGTTTTTTTTAGGTCATAACCAAGCTAACAGTTCTCTTCCTGCCAAAAAGCCAGAAAAACTTCTGAAAGCCCTCCCGCGACTCCAGGTCTGGGCAGATCTGAGAGATATTTAGAAACATAATCTCTTCCCTGGGTAAAACGATGGCCTCAAAGAGCACGTTGGAGAAAGTATCTCTTTACATTTCAACATTTCTCCTCTCCCTGTCCCAGATAGTTGAAACACAGGCACTAAAATGGTAGAAGTATAGTTAAGACAATAAACAAATTTAAAAACTACAACTTGTGCATACTTGGGGGGAAAAATGCCTTCCAATGACTGGTGGGAATTGCACAAATTTGGCAACCTGCCTATTCCTGTGTTGAGTAATGATGGAGGGATGGTGCAGAATTTTACATATTATGAATGGAAGGAGGGTGTACTCATTAAGAGCAAGAACTCCAAAGTTAGATCCTCCAAAGTAGGATCCAGCCATCCTACTTACTACCTATATGATCTTGGGCAACTTAGCCTCTCTGTGCCTGGCTTTCTTTATCTGTAGAAGGTGGGTGTTGTGATGATTAACTGAGCATTTGAAACAGTATTTGCCACCTTATAAGAATCATATAACTGTTAGCCATTGTTATAAACTTAGTAATGAAAATTGTGTAGTAGTAGTACAGAAAATTGTGCAGTAATGAAAATCGCCAGAGAGTAACTGCCAATTCTATTAATAGAGACTGATATTAGTAATCAGTCTCTATTACTCTAATACATCTCTAAAGGTGTAGAGTGAATGAGCCAAAGTTGGAACTGGTCAATTCATTAAATTTGTTCTACTTGGGGGAGAGAAGGGAAGAAAGAGACTGATGGTGAGTAAAACAGTGAATACAGAAATAAGAATGTTATGAAATAGGAATAAGAGCAATGTGGAGAATGAAAGCGATTAATGTGAGAGGCTAGAGATCCACTTAAGCTGAGCAGTCAGGGATGTCTCTCTGAGGAAGTGACATTGAAGTGGAGACCTACATGAGAAAACCCAGCCATCTCCACATAAACAGGGAAAGTGATCCAAAAGGTGGAACACCTAATGCACAGCCCCAAGGAAGGAGCATACTTGGAGAATTCAAGAAACAGAAAGCAAAACAAGAAGCTAGAGTGAAATTGATGAAATAAAGCATCCTAAAATTAGAAGTGAGACAAGCAAGCAGGGGCTAGACATGTGAGGCTCTGGAAAACAATGGGATATCAGATTTCATTCTGAAGAGTAGCAAAAACTATTGGAAGTTTTTTTTTTCCCCCATTTATTTATTTTATTGCATTTTAGGTTTTGGCGTACATGTGAAGAACATGCAAAATTTTTGCATAGGTACACACGTGGCAGTGTGATTTGCTGCCTTCCTCCCCATCACCTACATCTGGCATTTCTCCCCTTGCTATCTCTCCCCAGCTCCCCACCCCCCACCGTCCCTCCCCTATTTCCCCCCAACTGACCACAGTGTGTAGTGCTCCCCTCCCTGTGTCCATGTGTTCTCATTGTTCAACACCCGCCTATGAGTGAGAACATGCGGTGTTTGATCTTCTGCTCTTCTGTCAGTTTGCTGAGAATGATGGTTTCCAGGTTCATCCATGTTCGTACAAATATTGGAAGTTTTAAAAGCTATTGGAGGAGTGTGATATGATTTAAGGAGGGGTGATTTATGATTTTAAAATATCACTCTGGGGCTATATGTTAGGCAGCTTCTGACATGGCCCTCAGTGCTCCCACCTTCTGGTATGCACACTATTGTATGAACCCCTCTCCTTGAGAGTGGGCCAGACTGAGCGACTTGTTTCTAACAGAACATGGCAATAGTGATGGGGTGTCACTTCCATGATTAAGTTACAAAACGCTCTCACTTGCGTTTTGTAACTCCTTCTCTTTCCTTCTCCCTCATGAAGCCTACTGCCATGTTGTACGCTGCTTTAGGGAGAGTCCCACATGACAAGGAACCACAGGATTCCAGCCAACAGTCCGTGAGGAAGCTGGGCCCTTGGTAAAACTGAATCCTGCCAATAATCACATGAGTGAGCTAAGAGGCACTGGTCAATCCATTGACAGAGCTCTCTCTCAGTCAAGCTTTGAGATCATTGCCAGAGAACCCAGATAAGCTGTACCCAGATTTCTGACCCATAGTAACTGTGAGATAATCAATATTATTGTTTGGAGTTACTGCATTTGGGGGTAATTTGCTACACAGTAATAAACAACTAATATAGGCGACTGTGTGGAAAATGGAATTTTAGAGGACCAGTGTGAAAGAACGACTCCAGTTGGACTAAAGACTTAAACATAAGACCTAACGCCATAAAAACCCTAGAAAAAAACCCTGGAGTTCAGGGAACAGGTCGGGGCTGGAAAGTGGGTTTGGAACTCATAAGCTTTTATAGGCGGTACTTAAAGTCATGCTACAGCAAGAGCCCCCTTAGGGAATGTATTGGTTGTGTTGCTGCATAGCAAGCCACCCCAAACTTTAATGACTTAAAGCAACCATTTTCTATGCTCATGGTGGGTCAAAAATTTGGCAGAGCACAACAGGGAAGAAGGAAGGCTTATCTCTGCTCCATGATGCCTGAGTCCTCAGTGGGAGCACTACACATGGCCTCTTGAGGGGCTTGGGCTTCCTCTCAGTGTGACCAACTTAGTGCGGGAAGCTCAGGATTCCTAAGACTAATGTCCCAAGAAAACCAGGTGGACACTTCATGGCCTTTTAGACTTAGCCCTTGGTGTTACAAATCATCTCTCCTGCTGCATTCTAATGATTACAAATGAATTACTATGTTCAACCCAAATTCAAGGGGAGGAGACATAGTTCTCACTTCTGGATGAGAGGAGTGTCAAGGAGTTTGTACACATGTTTTAAAACCACTGCATAGAATCAATACAGAGAAGAACAGGGAATCGTAAGGGGAGCCCTAGAGCATGCCAACATTGAGATGTTGAGCAGAAGATGAATAATTAGCAAAGGAGAGCAAAATGAAAGTCAGTAAGGTAGGAAGGAAACCACTGGGTTAATATAAGTTCATGGCAGCCAGTAGGAGAATCTAGTTTTAGAAAGTAGGAATTACCATTGTGCTAAATGCTTCTGAAAAAGTGAAATCTGTTAGGGACAGAGAATATTGGGGTTTGGTGACTGAGAGATGCTGGTGGCCTTGACAGAAGCAATCTCCATGAGGTTGCTGGAATGGAAGCCAGCTTAGATTGGGTTGAGGAGACTGTGAGGAAAGGAAAGAGGCATCAACCATAGCTGGCAGCTGTACATGGACTTGTTTAAATAAGTCACTTGCAAGACTCTAGTAAATCAGAAGATCACAGAATCAGTGATGTAGGTCAACTGGTGCATACATTTGAGCATTTCTGATGCTTGGGAGCTCACTACCTTTATAGTAGCCCACTTAGTCATTGTTAGAAAAATTATTCCTTCCATAGAACTCACTTCTAGCATGCATTTATCTTTTCCTGAAACAGCACACAACCAGTCTACCCCAGGTGACAATGTTCCCCTTCAGGCTCTTTCCTATAGATGAAGCATTGGCGGTACCTCTAGTATCTGGGCACTTCCTGTCTAGTTTTCATTGCTCTCCTCATTTCATGTGCTCAAATGTGTTCCTGTCACTTCCGCAGTGTGGCATTCAAAACCAAACTTAACACCCTGGATATAGTTGGAAGATGCCATGCTCTGGTCCAACCATTATCCCTAAGGCTGTTACAGGTTTTTGCCAGATTGCTGTCATACATAGCAGAAACCTAGAGCCACTAGCTGTCATTCACATTAAGCCTTAATCATAATTATTGTGACTGATGAATGTTCAATACTATTTGATGCAATAGTCTCAATGAATTGTTCTTCCATAGCAAAACTAGATGTTGACAAGTCCAGGTACACTGAAGAAGAAGCTGGAAAACATGTGTAGCCCTATTTCCCATACATTGGTGCTGTGGCCTTTTTCTTTGTACTAAGATGAAACACAAAGAAACAGGAAATGGCTCCTGAGGCTGCTGGTGACCCAGGTCTGCCTCTAGCCAACCAGGAACTGAAGAAGTGGAATGGGAATTGTGCATAAGTGGAACCAGGGAAATCCTGGACCTGTCCCACAATCTCCTAGCTAGCATACCCTCTAGGGCTTTTTCCTCTCTCCTTCCTAGATACATACAGGAGGCAGCAAACCACCATGGCATGTGTATACCTATGTAACAATCCTGCAAGATCTGCACATGTACCCCAGAACTTAAAGTATAATTTTAAAAAATCAAATCAAAATTATCTTCCTAAAATCTACTCACAATACCTGTGAGCTAGCTTTTTAAACGATGTTTCTCACAGTTTTTCTATAAAACTGTTTAAAGGTATTTCTAAATCATTTAAGTGAATATTTGCATCTCTAGATTTTATATATACAAAATATATAAATCTATACATATATATGTGTATATATATTATTACCTGGCACTAGAGAGAAGAAGATCCTGAAGATTAAGACAGGAAAACTTTGAGCTTATTCTAACAGCTGCGTCAGTGTGACTAGTATATGCACACACACAAGCCAGCGTGGCGATTCTGGGCCAAGCAGATGGCTAAAGTGTTCTGAATAATTTGGAGCAGAAGAGTCTCATTACACTTGTCACAACTTGCCCACCTTTTCTTCCTTCCCTTGAGAACTTAAAAGACTCTCTTTGGATATGAAAAAATTAAATATGAAAGTTTACTAATGAAATATGCATTTTCAGAGTCTTTGCTCCAGCTGCTCTGGTCAGGATCTAATAGACCAGTTGAGGATTAAAGGATATACTTTACAGCCTTCTCCAAGCCTATAAAATTCTCTCCAAAATTTAGAAGGTCAGAAGGATAGAAATTGGACCCTGAATAAATTGTGCATTTTTATCTCTTTAGTGTCTTGGTACATGTGATACAAGCATAATAATTATTAT
This sequence comes from Cebus imitator, assembly GCF_001604975.1. NCBI lineage: Eukaryota > Metazoa > Chordata > Mammalia > Primates > Cebidae > Cebus > Cebus imitator. The sequence continues at coordinate 858,494 of NW_016107768.1, read as the reverse complement.
GAGCTCTCCATGATGCAGCCCTTCCTCATGATATTGGGGAAGGGATCAAACTATGTTTTTTGAAGTCAGACAGGAAAGCTATTCCAGACACATTCACATTCTAGATTTGAGACTTTAGGTAAGACTCATAAACTTTTTGAACCTTAGTGTTTTTTTCTTTAAAATAGAAATAAAAATGCCTCCTATGGGTATATTCCTGAGGATTTAAGTGAGATAACTTCATAGAGCATTTTTTAAATATCATTTATAATGCCATTTTATTTTTTGACATTAGAAAATATTTATAAGTGGTTAAAAATGACAGATAACTTGTAGAATGCAATCAATGCAGTACATAGCAAATGGCTTATGTATTAAAACTGAATAATTTAATTGTAGCACAAGTTCAAGAAGTTTCCGCATAACTTAGAGTATAAGAGATAAAGGTGGTAAAGTATTAAATCAATAAGAAACATGGGGGGAATGATCCAGATGATCTATTACTTATGTGTAACAGGAATTCCGGAAAGAGAGATCAGAGTATTCAAAAGATCAATAATCAAAGAAATAAAGGCATTCCTGCACTAAAAAAGACACGAGTCTTCCGTTTGAAAGGATTCACCAAGTATCACATAATGAATATATTGATACACACATCAAAACATATCTTAAAATTCAGATATTAGGGGAGAAAATCCCATAAGTGTCCAGGTTTTTCTTTTTTTAACATCACAGTACTTTGTATCTAACAAGTAGTTCATAAATTTTAGTTTCATCACATTTCTCTCTTTTTAATTTATCCTGCTTGAGAATATCTAATCCAACAAAAACCTTTCTTTGATTGTGTCATTCCCCTCATTATATCCTGAAGTCACTTGTCACTGTATGAAGGATAAAATTCAAATCTTAGCATTACCCATCTCACCCCAACTTACTTTTCAAGCCATATCTTTCCCAACTGCCAAAAATGAAGCCTTAGTTCCTGCTAGCAGCACTGTTTGCTGCAGTGCCCAGCTCCTCTCCTCTCTTGTTCATCTCTCTGCCCTGGTTTGTCTATGGCCTTGTCTTCTCTGGGGGCATTCAATTTTCACCCACCTGTCAATTAAAAGACTCCAAAACCACTAAGAACCAGCTCAAATACTTTGCCCTGAAGACTCCAAGATGGGATCACTCTTATTCCTAAAACATGCTTTAGAACTAGTTGTATTTTTTATGAACTCCTTGACAGATTGTTTTTATATATAACAGAGGCACAGGTCAAAAGATACAATTTCTATATGTTGGCTGTTTATTTGCCACACTAGACTAGACAGAACTCCTTAGCAGTGGTGACTACATCTTGTTGTCTTATATCTCTAGCATCTGACACAGTGCCAGATATGTAACAGGTGCTCCATAAATAATCACTCAGAAGGTTTACCCAATAAGCTACCACCCTATTCCCAAAAAGTTTAATCGCAAGATGCTTTGCTTAAACAGTGGTTACACATTCAAATCTTACAGTGGGACGGCATCTAATGTAAGTGGCTGACACAGGCTATGTCAAAGAGAATCAGGGGGAGTGGGGACTATGACATTTTGGAGCAGACCATCCTACCTCTAGATGACTATGGGAATGTGGTCCCAGTATCATCAAATCATTGATATTTCAGGAGAAGGGAGAAATTCATATTTTTGTGTACCATTCTTAACCATTAGAAAATAAGGCAATTATCTGTTTGTTGAAATATTGTGCAGGTCCATCATAGAGGCCAAGCCAAATACAAGTTTGTTTGCAAAAATAAGATGTACAAATGTGGTAGGCAGCAAGAAGCAAATAGCCCTTTAGAGGTGCAGATAGACTTTGCAGAGTAACAGGTGGACTCAGGAGAAACAATGTTCAGTGGGACTTCTCATCCTACCTAAGAGAAACCAACAGATGGAAAGCTGGGTAAAGAAGGAAGAGAAGGCAGTAATGGTCAGAGTTCAACACAGTGAGACTGTGACATGTGGGACGTTTGAGTGGGCAACAGCTGCTCCTAGAACTGAGCTGAATGGGGAGCCTCCCACACCACCCAGGCAAGAAAACTAACAAATTGGTGACTGCTCCACATCAGTAGCCAATCTACGTAATACTTCTACCTGGTAGGTAGCCTGATACCCACTAACATCAGGTAGGTACTATACAATTAATATTTCATAAGATAAATATTAATCATTAGCAATTTTCAAAGCTGAGATATAGCTACTTTGAAAATGAAGAAGGAATGCAGATGAAGAGCACATACTGCTAGAGAAATTAGTGATACAGAGTCAAGCAAAGTCTCCAGAGTTCTGAGGGGCAGAAGCAAACAAAGAATCACAGCCATTCTTTGAGGGAGCATCCTACTCCTTGAAGAAATTCGGTCATGATTATGCCGATCAAACGAAAATATCGAAAATAGAGAGGCCATGGAAAAAGGGCTGGTTATAAGCACTGAATTCATTTACATATAAAACAAGGCAAAATAACTGTCATAACACACTGCAACGGTTACAAACACCAAATGTTATATATAGAGAAATTACATAAAAACAGTAATATAGCCGCTTCCCTAGTTTTCTTAACATTTAGTGAATACATACTCCCTATATTTGACATATTAAGTTAAAAAGTATCATGACACCAATCTTTTAATATTCTTTTATATCTTATTTTTTAAACTTTAGAAAATATTTCAGGAATTAATATTTCTTGTACTTAAATATTTGCTTTATTTTACTGTTTTAGAATTTTTAAAATTAAGTACAGTTAATATTTTTTTATTTTAGATCATGTTATATAGAATATTCCAAACTCAGTTTTACTGCATTTTTTTTTCTGTCTGTATTTCTGTATAGAGAGATACATAGGATGATACTGCCCTTTGTTAATGATTGTTATTTCCGTATAGCAGAATATGGAGTGACCTTTTTTCTTTCTTCTTTGTACCTTTCTTTGCTACTTGACTTCCTTATATTGAGCTATATTGTTTTTATAAGCTCATCAGAGTTATTCTTTCTGAAAATAAATATATTCATTGAGAGAAGCTTAATATTTGGCATCTCTAATTTTTAAAAGTAATATATGCATATTATGCACCTCTGTGTCTTCTGTTTACTTAAACCTCTTTTACCTACTGACTTTCATTCTTTTTATAAAGACAGGGTCTCACTCTGTCACCCAGGCTGGGGTGCTAGAGGGCAGTGGCACAATCAGAGTTCCCTGCAGCCTTGAACTCCCGGGCTCAAGAGATCCTCTTGCCTCAGACAGATCCTCTTGCCTCCCAAGTAGCTGAGACGACAAGTGTGTGCCACCATACCTGGCTAATTTTCTTTTAAGAAACAAATTGCCCAGGCTGGTCTTGAACTCCTGGCCTCAAGCAATCTTCCTGCCTCAGTCTCCCACAGTGCTGGGATTACAGGCCTAAGCCACCAAGCCTGGCATTACTTACTGAATTCCAAGCTCTGTAATCCTAGAGGGTAAACATTAAGCTATTTTAATACTATAAGGGGCCCTAAGAAAAGCCAAATACCTCTCACAGTCCTTACCTCTCTGTGGATACCTCACATAATCAATTTTCAGGAAGGCTGCATGAGCCACAGACTCTTCTTTATCTTTCACCCTGTAGAAAAAGGATTTTTACATAATATTAAAAGGTTGTTAATACTGTCCCCACATTAAACAACATCATTCATAATGCAAATAATTTTAGTAAATGGGACGTTACACTGTTATGCGTATATAGCTTCTCCGGATGTTTGAAAAGTCTTGAGACCCCCCCAAAACCCCCTAAAAACAAAGATGCCAAGAAGGAAGATGGCAATTATTTTCTGTTTAATTTTTACCTACTTCAAAGTTTTCTTTACCAATCTAACTTTCTACATCAGTCCCAAACAACGACATGACTGAGCCACATTCATTATTAGTACTCTGAACCTATGTGCCCTGACAACTACTGCCATGTATAGACTATGTGAAAGGTAAGGTGTGGAGAACCAGACAGGCTGGAAGTGTTCAGCAGATAATTCCTGAATCAGAACATATCTAAAAATAGACAGCAAAAAGCCAAAATCTGTGAAATCAAAACTAGACGAACACCTGCTCAGAAAGAGTCTGGAAGCTAGAACCAACAAAAACACAACTTAGAAGAGACGAACTAGTCAATCCAAGAGACTAAAGCAAGAAACTAAATCTAGCAGAGCTGAGACCAGATGAGTACATAAAAAGGTCTCCACTATCCAGAAATGAGTTGAAGTCAGAGGAACCACAGTGGAAACATGTAAGTCAAGGATGGGAGGGTGCACAGGCCCAGAGGGAGTTCTCCAGATGACCAGTTACTGGTCTAGGAGCCTTCAACTGGTTCAGTCCAATCACACAGCCTTGATTAATGTTCCACAATCTATAAGACTGACTTAGGAGCCCTTAGAGCATGACTACAGTCCCCTGGGGGTAACTTTATCAAAGCACCTGCCACAGCTTCACCTGTCACAGTGAAATTGATTTACTTACCTATCTCCACTAAGAAGCTGCAAGTCCCCTAAGAAGGGATATCCTATCTTATTTGACAACACATCTTCAGCATCTAAAATGATGCGTCATATAAAGTTCAAAACAAGGTCTAGGTGAATAAATGAATGAGTTTCTGCACCTAAAATTTAAATGCAAGAAACGTGGCTCCTAATTAAAAGTTTATGTCCTATAACGAAACTCATGACATTACTCCTTTTCTCCTGTCACCTAAAGTCTCAACTTTGCAACAACATTATGCCATCTAATTTGTGTCTTAAACCTTCTTTAACAGAAATCTCTATTCAAAATGGATGAAACAATGAGGAAGAATTCTTATTCCACATAACAAAATGTCACTTTTCTAAGGGAAAGTGACTCCAAGGCCCCAGGCGCTTTTCATCTTTCTGCTCTATCACCCTCAGCAAGTCAGCTAATCTTCAAGCCAGCCATCCTCATAGTCACAAGATGGCTGCCTCACATGCAAACATGGCAGCTTCTGGTGGGAGAGTAGAGCATATTTTCCTACAGAACTCTCAACAGACACAAATCTCTTGGCATCTCTTTTGTCCCCGTACAAATCTTAAACAAGCCACTGACAAGAGAAATTAGATCATTGTGATTGGCTTAAAGAAGTCTTCAACTATGGCAGCGGGGGCGGGGGGTGGATCACCTGACCAGAATTAACAAAGTGGGAAAATGTGCTGGGTAGGTGGCCAACAGTAATTACTACAATTTCATACGATGTCATTCATGGTCTCTCTCGCACGCCCCTTGCCTCCGGCCTCCTCTCCTACCATTCCTTCTGTCTCAAACTCTGTATTCAGACCTTATCTGTTAGTTCCCTAAATATACCAGAAAGTGTCTGCTTGACCAGATCATTTTTTGTCTCTGTGCTTTTGTTCCTCTGTCCAATGGGCAAACACTGACTCATTCTCAATCTGTCCACTGAAGCATCAATTTTCTGTAATGCCTTTCTTGACTTCAAGTAATTAACTACCCTATTAATGTTCATTCCCCACACCTTGTCTGCCACTTCTATTACTATTCACTATTATTTCTCATAGTGAAAAGTGCTCCTTTGTTTACATTTTCATCTCTTCCATTAGACTCAGAGCTCCTAGTGAGCAAGACTGTGCTTTGTTCATCTTCGTATCCCCAGCCTCTAGTTCAGTGTCATGTGTTGTAGGCTTGATACACTGAGAAAATTGAATGAGCTGAACTGAATCTAGCTGTGTGTAATATTTCCAACAGTTTCTCTAATGTAACTCTATGGGGGAATCTTTCTTTGAAAGAACAATCACTGGACAATTCAACAGAGACTGTGCTCTGAATTGTCCTCTACAGATGATGCTGGGGGAGGAACTCTGAACTGTCTAGAGCCCAGAGGCCATGGAGCTGCATCCTCTCTTGGAGAGCTGTTCATGTCCCTACTTAGGGAAACCACCATTCTGGCTTTAGCACTGAAAATTTTGCATCCCAGGAAACTCCTGAGTCATGGGCAGAGCAGGAAAAATGTCATGGAACCCCAAGTGGTTCTGCCATGACTTCTCTCTGCCATCTCAACAGAATCTCACATAAGAAGAAGAGGATCAGTCCCCACCAAGTGCTTAATCTCTAGGGAGATGAGAAAGATTGTTTGCTACAGTGCTTACTGGGGAAGGAGATTAGGAACTCTCACCTGGGGTTAAAGGTTTAGAAACTGTGGGTAGAAGTGAGCAAATTATGGAGACCCTAAATGGTTGTCCAGGGAAGAGAGTTACACAACATTAGTTGTTTCTAAGGCAACAACTTCCCAGATTTATGCCAGAGCTTTGGAACCATTTCCCCCTAGAGCAGATGATTATATGCTCATTTATCTCCAGAGAAGCTCTTAAAACCTCTTCTTTCTCAGAAAACCCATTTGGCTAAAAAACACAGTGTTTAAGATGCAGGGTTACTCTGAACATTCCCGAATCCCCAAAGAAATGTTTGTGGAGATTGCTATGTTGTCCTAGCATTTGGCTCCAATTCCACATGGCTTCACTTTAGCAGAGTTTCATCACTGCAGCATGATCAGTTACTTTGGAAGGAAATTCTAAGGAAATATCCAAATGGTTATTTATATGTCAGGATCTCCTTGGAACAGTTCTTATAGCAATGAGTCTATACCACAAAATGGCACTGTGCATTTACATTCGCTGATGATGATGATGAACCAGAACAAAACGAAAATTCCTAAGGGAAGGACCAGTCTCCTTATGCAGTGATGCTCCTAGTCCCGTCTGATGGACAATGCCCTCTGCATAAGGATTTGCAGTTTAACGGGGAGCTCAGCCCAGCCCTTATTGACAACTGCCTCTCTGAGGCATGCTAAGACAACCACTTCTCTTTATGGTGAATTACGTTTATAGACTTGCGTATGTTGAACCAGCCTTGCATCCCCGGGATGAAGCCTACTTGATCATGGTGGATAAGCTTTTTGATGTGCTGTTGCAATCGGCT
>NW_016107768.1:739620-849039 GCF_001604975.1 Cebus imitator | reverse complement strand
GGGGGAAATAGGGGAGGGACGGTGGGGGGTGGGAAGCTGGGGAGGGATAGCAGGGGGAGAAATGCCAGATGTAGGTGATGGAGAGGAAGGCAGCAAATCACACTGTGTGTTCCTATGCAACAATTTTGCATGTTCTTCACATGTACCCCAAAACCTAAAGTGCAATAAAATAAATAAATGGGAAAAAAAAAAAAGACAACCACTTCTCAACACTTGTCTCAGCTGTGGCCTGGTCCAACAGTCTGCTAACCCAAAGCTTACACTGCACCCCATTGGTGGTTACATCCAGGTCTGTGAAATGTGTCTGTGATTCTGAGACTGAAAAAGAACCATAATGCACTTTTGGTTAGGATCCTCAGGCTCTAAGCAGTTGGAGACTAAAGGACTATGTCTTATTTATCTTGGAGCAAGACTGCTTTGGTTCAAATCTCAGCTGTGTTACCTACAGCTTGTGTAACCTGGGTAACTTGTTTAACCTCTCAATGCCTCTATTTTGGGGAGAAAATCTTAGAGATAATAATAGCACCAACTTCATAGCATTGTTATGAGGATTAAGTGAATAATAACTGTAAAGTGCTTAGAACATGGTGTGATGTATCATAAGCATTGTAACATTTAGGTTATTATTATTCTTTGTATTCTCAGTGTCTCACATCATCTTTAGCTCACAGCAAACATTAAAAATAAAGTTGGCTGGGCTCCGTGGTTTATGCCTATAATCCCAGCACTTTGGGAGGCTGAGGCAGGTGGATTGCCTGAGATCAGGAGTTTGAAACCAGCCTGGCAACATGGTGAAGTCCTGTCTCTACTAAAAAACAAATACAAAAATTAGCTAGCCATGGTGGTGCACACCTGCAATCCCAGCTACTCCAGAAGCTGGGGCAGCAGAATCACTTGCACCTGGGAGGTGGAGGTTGCAGTAAGCCAAAATCGCGCCATTGCACTCCAGCCTGGGCAACAAGAGCGAAACTCCGCCTAAAAAAAAAAAAAAAAAAAGTTAAGCAAGTGTACTGAACTGAACTCAAATTTTCACTCACAAACAAGGTATAGGTAAGAAAACTTCACCGAGTGCTCATCATTACATACTGGCATTCTAGGTTAGTTTTGCTTCTTTACTGGCCAGTTGGTGGCGTGTCCCTTTCTCTTTGGTCCAATACCTAGCCATGAGCTTCAGAGGGGCTTAGAGGAAAGAGGACAAGTGGCAGGAGGCTCTGCACAAGTCCTAGTCCCAGCGGGTCCATTGAAAGTCAGTGCTTTGAAAGCTCAGAGGAGAGAAAAGCACCGCTGGTTGGGGAGCTCCGGACAGGTCTCATGAAGGAGTTGTCTCCTTAACAGAACCTCGAAGAGATTTCAAAGAGACAAAGAAGGAGCACATTTCTAAAACCGAAAGCAGCATGCGACAGTGGAAAATCACGAAGTAGGTTCAAGAAACATTGAGCAGTCCACGTAGGCACAGGCTGTGCGGGAAGCCAGAGCACCGCTTTATGCCCCATTTCTAACCCCATTCCTAACCATTTAGGCCCAACAATGGCACAATGCCGGAGTAACCCAGAGGTCAGCTTAACAAAGAATTCGTTTCTGTTTTTCAGTTCCTACCAGGATTGTCTGGCTTCAAAGTCCGAAGAATCAGCTAAGCAGCTTTAAAAAACTATAGATACTTAGTCTGTTTGAATTTGGGATAGAAAGCAGAAACGGTTTAAATGGCATCACCACACATCTGTTCTTCCACAGAGCACATAGTAGGTATGTGAATAACCACTCCCAAAGTGCTCATTAGAAATGCCAAGGGAGTCTTACAGGGGAAAGCCAGGGCATTACCAACAAAATCCAGCCATAGCTGCTGGGGGACAGTAGAGTCAGTACACACAAAAGAGTGTGAAGACCAGGCTCACACACCATACCACCAGTAGACCAGGGAGGGATTCTATTTTTTTTTTTTTTTTTGAGATGGAATCTCAGACTGTTGCACAGGCTGAAGTGCAGTGGCACTATCTCAGCCTACTGGTACCTCTGCCTTAGCCTCTTGAATAGTTGGAATTACAAGCACGTGCCACCATGCCTGGCTAATTTTTGTATTTTTAGTAGAGACGGGGTTTCAGTCTTGGCCAGGCTGGTCTTGAACTCCTGACTTCGTGATCCACCCGCCTCAGTCTCCCAAGGTGCTGGGATTACAGGTCTGAGCCACTACGTCCGGCGGGAGGAGTTCTTAAAAGAACAGAAGTGTGATCAATGAGATCATTCACAAGGCAGCTATCTTGCCAGAATATCATTTTAAGTTTCTCTGCATAAGAAGTTCCCTTTGAGCAGTGATTCTCAACTCCATATCTCGTGGCTGAAGCTGTTCTCCCAAGTCCCATCACTCAATCATCTGATCTCACCATGATGGGTGACATTAACATGTTCACAGACACACTTCTATTACATTGTTCCACATGACCTCCAAGCTAGCCAAAAATCTTACGGCCTGAAAAAAACAGCTCATCCGAAGTCATCCCTGATTCCAAGGAAGAAATCATCCAGTTTATTCAAAAACTAAATGGTGTTAAAATAGGGGAGGAGGAGAAGAACTGTTTTAATTAAAGCATTTTATAAGAACTAACAATCAAGTGCAATGTGTAGGCTTTGATTGGAGTTGAACAAACTGACAGGGTTTTTTTGAGGTAATCAGGAAAATCTGAACTTGAAATAGATATTAGGTGATATAAAGGATACTAGTTTTGTTAGGTATGAATAGGATTGTGATTATGGGTTTTTTTTAATGTCCTTATCTTTTAGAGATAGCTACAGAAGTACTTAGAGCATTTCTTTTCTGATATTTGCTTTAGAATACTGTGGTAACAAGTGAGGCAAGGGGCAAAAGACAAAACAAAATTGGCAAGATGTTGAACTCTTCTGACATTGGTGAGTTCATGGGTTCATTTGTACTATTCTCTCCAATCTTGTGTATACTTGAAAATTCAGTCATAAAAAATCTTTTTTTTATTTTTATTTTAGAGACTGGATCTTGCTTCATCACCTAGGCTAGAGTGCAGTGGCACGGTCACGGCTCATGGCAGCCTCAACCCCTTGGGCTCAAGCGATCCTCCCATCTCGGTCTCAAGCGATCCTCCCATCTCGGTCTCCTGAGTAGCTGAGACTACAGGCATCATGCACCACCATGCCCGCTATTTTTTCTTTTTAACTTTATGTAGAGACAGAGTCTCACTATGTTGCCAAAGCTGGTCTCAAACTCCTATTCTCAAGCAACCTTTCCATAGGGACCTCTGAAAGTGCTGAGATTACAGGCATGAGCCACTGCACTTAGCCAAAGTATCTTTCTCAGGTTTCCCAGGCCCACTCATGTTGACCAACTAAGTAGTGCATTCCATTACACCGGACACGTTGACAAAGAAACTGCTCCACTTACTGAGTGCAGGAAACAAAGGAGAAGTAAGGGCTATTGTGCATGCTTCACCTATTGTCCTACTGCATTCCCCGAAAGTAAATATGATGGACAGTAGATATGCCACTATACATGATTGCTGTTAGTCCATGACTTAACAGTTACTGCACAGAGCCCGTCATTCGCTTGTCCCAGGGAAAGTCAGAAGCGTCCAGTCTGAACAAGGGAAATGTGTCCCAAAGCAGCTTTCATCCTTGATTAGGGGCTCAACTTTTTCATGCCACTTCCCTGCATCAAAACAGGGCCTGGGCCCCACACTTGCCTCTCCTCAAAAATTGTTAAAACAGAAGTAGCAGTAAAGACATCATTCTCTCAGTCCTTAGAGCCCTGTATCAGAGAAGTGAGATCTTGATTACTATTAGCTCAGGTCTTTATCTTACTTGAAGAGACAGATACAGCGAAACCTGGTAATCAAGATGTTGGAATGCCACATTATCCTGACCTGTCCAAAACATCCTCAATCTTTATAGATTCTAAGGCAAAATATAAGCAGCACCCAAACCTAAACAGATTCAGTATGCTTTTCCTTAAAGCAGATGATCATACCCAGGTGAAAAATCGTACTCTTTTCCTTGTCAAGTTAAATCCTAAGATAGATAGATAATAGATAATAGATACGTGTGTGTGTGTGTGTGTGTGTGTGTGTGTGTGTGTGTGTTTGAATGGCATATGCAATTTTAATATTAAAGAGAGCAAAAAACAAAGCAAGACACCAATGTGGTAGAGATAGAAAAAGAAGGACAGAAAGAAAAATTGTAATGGCTGCCATTTATTGAAAATTTGCTGAATGCCGAGCACTTTACAGACATTATCTCTATCCTCACAAACACCTTTCAATCCAAGTAACATTATCTTCATTTTGCAGAAGAGAAAATGGAGACTTATGTCTCCTAGAAGGTAAGTAGCAGGGGCAGCATTCTACCTTCTGTTGGATCTGATTCCAGAGTATAGACATTTAACTGGGGAGTAGACCCAAAAAGATTATAAAACTGCACATACCATCTGAAGAAAACTTTTTGTAAAATATACTCCGACTGGATTAAAGAAGAGAAAAATTGAGACAGTCTACTTCTAACTGGTGACTTTCTCACTAGTAGGATTATTCTCTAGCCTCTTCTTTTTGCTTCTTCATATTTTTTAAGTTTTCCATGAACATGTATTGTTTTTACAGCGAGAAAGAAAAGAAGTTATATTTAATATTTTTAAGTACAGAGGAGGTTTAGAATTCTGAATGCTCTGCCTATGTCTCCAATAATTATGTCTTCTATGAAAATGTAAAGCCCTCCACTGACTTGGCTATTTAGTATTTACTCCAAGACAGCAAGGCCCAAAGGACTGGAGACTTCGTCCAGAAGAGCTGTCAGCCCAAGACTTAGGGCAAAAGAGCATCATCCCCACAAGCAGGAAAACGATCAGCCTCAGATCTGCTTGGCTGTTATCTCCCTCCTGCGATTTCCCTTCCTGTGAATTATTCCACTGCTTGTGTATTTATTTTTTAAACACATAACAGAGGAGTTATTTTCCAACTCTCTATCAGCTGAAGTATTAACAACTTCCAGCTGAGAAAATATCTTTTCACTTTGCTTAAGCCTAATCATTATTTTCTCCTTCCTACAGGAGTTTCAGTATCATACAAAGGATCACAATACAAAAGGCTATGTGGATGCTATTTTATAAAGTTGCTTGTAGACTTACAGTGTATAATTTGGGTGTAAATCTATTTAAAGTTGTCAGTTGTTTGGATTCTCTTTCTAAAAAGAAAAATTCTGCCCCCTTGTTCCTTGAAAGCCTAAATATAAAGTACCCAAACTAAGAAACAGAAAAGAATAAAAAGGCTTCTTTTAGAACTTTCATTTTATGTCTTATAGTCTGTCTTTTGAAATTAAAATTATAGACATGGAGAACTTTGTACTGAAAACTTTTAATTGTCCAAAATGTAAAACTGTGTCTCACCACCTGTACAGAAAAACGCTCCCTCTCAGATGTAAAAGAACTTCTAAATAGAAATACTCAGAGTACGGAACTCTTTTCCTGGCCCAGGAGTACCGTAAGAAATGGATTCCACTCTGATACTGTGTTTTCTTACATCAGTTTCAGGTACCATTTACGATTTACTGGGCTACAGCTTCTTGTTAATGAAACAAGTCAGGAATACATTCTGTTTAGAAACCAATTTCCTTTACTCCGAGGCACAAAAACCATCTCTGCCAGGCAGCCCAGACAACTATCTTGCAAATGCCTGCCATTTGCCTTTAGGAAATTAAAGGACTGCAGTGGTTTCTAGGCACTCTAGCAATACCACCAGTTAGCAGGTAGTAATCCCTGGCCCCTTATTCTGTGTCTTTTTCTACCTTTGGAGCATTCCTTTTTGTGCTCTTAGGCGCCCAGCAATCTTTTCCTCTCCTCCGCTTCATTCTACTTTTTTCATTTTTAACTAAATACAGTTCTCAGAAAGTAACATGAAATTTAGCCTTATTTCAGTGTAAATGACTGATATCCCAAAGCGTTTTCCACTGCCCAGATCTCTTTCTCACCCAGTCTTCCCAAGGATACTAACTACTGTGGAATACTCAGAAAAGCCACACTCTGCACAGGAATGCTATCTTGAACTATAGAATTTTACAAATCAGCCAGGCTAAAAGAAGGCTCTGTGGGTCCAAGAAGGATATTATATTCCTGATCACAGCAAATAAGTGACTATCTAAAGTCAGCACCAGCATCTTCCCCACAGGAAGGGCAGGAAACTCTTTATGTTTGGGGTATACATTCAGCTTCCTCTCCCATAAAATGATAATAATAATAATACATGGCCTCATAAGGCTGCCATGAGAATTAAATGAAATAATAAATGGGAAGCCCCTGGCACATAGTAAATAATCAATAAGTGTTAGCTTGTTAGCTCCCTTCTTTGCCTTCCCTTCATTTATTCACCCATTCAATTAATATTCAATGAGCCAGCTTCTTCCCAGATTTGAATCACTTCCCAGTGGTGATATGAGTTAGAGCTCCGGGACATGCCTGGTCTCCTCCAAGCTAGTAGGATACAATTTAATACCCCTTAGCATAATGCACTAATTGGTCCCTAAGTGGCCTGAAAGAGTTAATGCATTATTGTTGGATTTAATCTACCACTTCCTAACAAAATGAGTTTTACCATTTTTATACATATATTTCCTAGAATTATAGGACACAAATCAAATTCTCTCTCTCTCTCTCACACACACACACACACACACAGACACACACACACACACACACACACACACACAGACACACACGCACACACAGCAACTCCCCAGAGCAGTGAGACAGGTGAAATGATATAATTAAAATCGTTCATTTAGAGTTTACAAAGCACTTTTTCTCATCATGAAAGCAATACATTGCAGAAAATACATAAATCTAAATGAGACACACGTTTCAGAATCTTACAATCCTCCAAAAAATGGTTCTTAGAAAACACTGTAAGCATTTTCTTCTATTTTCTCCGAAACTTTTTTACTCTTATATAATACTTATTCTATAGTTTATATATCACATATACTTTATGTTCTGTGTTGCTTTTATAATTAAAATTGTGTCATAAACATTATTCAAAGTCACTGAAACTCATTAAAATATTTTAACAGCACTTATATCCCGTCATATGGACAGTCCATGATTTGTTTAGCCATGGGTTTATTGGGAACAATTAGGTAATTTTGTTTCTGCTATAAATCATATTAAGACACACCATTTTATACATACATTTTAAGTGTATTACTGTTATTTCCTTAGACTAGACTCCTATAAAGGAAATTATCAGATAAAAAAGTATAAACATGTTGAAGGCTCTTGGTGAAGACTGTAAAATTAACTAGCAGTGTTAAATAATTCCCTTTCACCACAGCCTGGCCAGCCCTGAATATTTACATTAAACAATTTGTGTTACTCTGATAGATAAAATATTAAGTTTTGTTTCTGTTTTCATTTGTGTCAGAATGGTTTACTAAGGAGGCTGGCCATCCATTCCTGTTTATTAGCCATTTGTTCTATCTCTTGTATGAATTCTAGGTTTATGGTTTTGCCTATTTTATTGAGAAAACAGAAGTCTTATTATCAGTTATAGTCACTTATTACATATTAACCCTGATATGGTTTGGCTCTGTGTCCACACTCAAATCTTATCATGTAGGTCTGTAATTCTCACGTGTTATGGGAGGAACCCAACGGGAGATGGTTGAATTATGGGGGCAGGTCTTTCCTATGTTATTCTTATGGTAGTGAATGGGTTCTGTGAGATCTGATGGTTTTAAAAACAGGAATTTCTCAGCACAGGCTCTCTCTTTGCCTGCTGCCATCCATGTAAGATGTGACTTGCTCCTCCTTGCCTTCCCCCATTATTGTAAGGTCTCCTAGGCCATATGGAACTGTAAATCCAATAAACCTCTAAATTACCCAGTCTCAGGTATGTCTTTATCAGCAGTATGAACTAGACTAATACAGTAAATTGGTACCAGTAGAGTGGGGCACTGCTGAAAAGATACCCAAAAATGTGGAAGTGACTTTGGAACTAGGCAACAGGCAGAGGTTGGAACAGTTTGAAGGGCTCAGAAGAAGACAGGAAAGTGTGGGAGTGTTTGAAACTCCCTAGAGACTTGTTGAATGGCTTTCACAAAAATGCTGATAATGATATGGACAATGAAATCCGGGCTAAAGTGGTCTCAGATGGAGATAAGAAATTTGTTCGGGACCTGGAGCAAAGGTGATTCTTGTTATGTTTTAGCAAAGGGACTGGTGGCATTTTGCCCCTGCCCTAGATTTGTGGAACTTTGAACTTGACAGAGATGATTTAGGGTATCTGGCAGAAGAAATTTCTAAGCAGCAAAGCATTCAAGAGGTGACTTGGGTGTTGTTGAAGGCATTCAGTTTTATAAGGAAGGCAGACCATAAAAGTTTGGAAAATTTGCAGCCTGACAATGCAATAGAAAAGAAAAACCCATTTTCTGAGGAGAAATTCAAGCCAGCTTTAGAACTTTGCAGAAGTAACTAGGAGCTGAATGTTAATCTCCAAAACAAGGAGGAAAATGTCTCCAGGGCATGTCAGAGGTTCTCACAGCAGCCCCTCCCATCAGAGGGCTAGGAGGAAAAAGTGGTTTCATGGGCAGGGCCTAGGGTCCCCATGCTGTGTATAGCCTAGAGACTTGGTGCCCTGTGTCACAGCTACTCCAGCCATGGCTGAAAGGGGCCAATGTAAAGCTCAGGCCATGGCTTCAGAGGGTGCAAGCCTCAAGCCTTGGCAGCTTCTACATGCTGTTGAGCCTTTGAGTGCACAGAAGTCAAGAATTGAGGTTTGAGAACCTCTGCCTAGATTTCAGAAGATGTATGAAAATGCCTGGATCCCTAAGCAGAAGTTTGCTATAGGGGCAGGGTCCTCATGGAAATCCTCTGCGGGGGCAGTGCAGGAGGGAAATGTGGGGTTGGAGCCCCCACACAGAGTCCTCACTGGAGCACTGCCTAGTGGAGCTGTGAGAAGAGGGCCACCGTCCTCCAGATCCCAGAATGTTAGATCCACTGACAGTTTGCATTGTGCACCTGGAAAAGCCTCAGATGCTCAATGTCAGCCTGTGAAGGCAGCTGGGAGGGAGTCCATACCCTGCAAAGCCACAGGGGTGGAGTTGCCCAAGACTATGGGAACCTACTTCTTACATCACCATAACCTGGATGTGAGAGTCAAAGGAGATGATTTTGTAGCTTTAAGATTTGACTGCCTCACTGGATTTTGGATTTGCATGTCCTGTAGCCCCGTTGTTTTGTCCAATTTCTCCCATTTGGAAGAGATGTATTTACCCAATGACTATACCCCCATTGTATCTAGGAAGTAACTAACTTGCTTTTGATTTTACAGGCCCATAGGCGGAAGGGACTTGCCTTGTCTCAGATGAGACTTTGGACTGTAAACTTTTGAGTTAATGCTGAAATGAGTTGAGACTTTGAAAGGCATGATTGGTTTTGAAATGTGAACATATGAGACTTGGGAGGAGCCAGGGGCTGAATAATATGGTTTGGCTCTGTGTCCCCACCCAAATCTTATCTTGCAGCTCCCATAACTCCCATGTGTTGTGGGAGGAACCTGGGCAGAGATGATTGAGTCATGGGGGCAGGTCTTTCCTGTGCTGTTCTCGTAATAGTGAATGGGTCTCACGAGATCTGATGGTTTTAAAAATAAGAGTTTCTCTGTACGAGCTCTCTCTTTGCCTCCTGCCATCCACATAAGATATGACTTGCTCCTCCTTGCCTTTGGCCATAATTTGAGGCCTCCCCAGCCATGTGGAACTTAAGTCCAATAAACCTCTTTCTTTTGTAAATTGCCCTGTCTTGGGTATGTCTTTATCAGCAGTGTGAAAAATGGACTAATACAAACATATTCCTGCCATTTTATTTTTAATTTCTGAAATATTTACTCCATAGAAAAGACCCATAGACCTCAAGCAAAGGGAAGGTATTTTTTTTGCTAATATATCCCATTGAAATATCAATAATGCACAATCTCTTCATTTGCTTTTAAAGTTTTATAATGTCTTGACACAAAGTTTTTAATTTTAAATATTAAAATCAATCTTTTATTTTGCTATCTGTTCCATTGTATATATGCTTAGATAGTCCTTCCCCATTTTGGATCAGGTAAATATTTACCACAAGTTCATTTTAATTTCTTTAAGTCGTTATCTTTTTCATGTTTTACTTTTTAATTGATCTAGAATTTACTCCATTATATAACAAGAATGTAAATGGATCTTTTAATAGATATTTTTCAATATCGTTTATTTAAAAATTTATCCCTTTCAATCTTAGTTTCCTATGAATTAGGATCTATGTATGTACTATATATTATTTTCCATTCATTTGCCTATATATTGGTTCATCTTGCATTTTGAAGCCTAGTAGGTCTGGTCATCTTCCTGTTCACCCTCAAAAAGTCTTTTTAAAAATATTTACATACATTCTAACCTGTTTACTTTTTCAGATCAACTCTAGAATTATTTGGTGAAGTTCTCAAGAACTCCATACAGATTCTTGAGATAGTTGTCTTTGCAATGATCTTTCTTTTTGCTGAGCCTCTGATTTGTTTAAGGGAAGAATGGGCATAACCTCCAATGATAATTTACTTCCTAGGCTCCACTGTAATTAGACTGAAGAAGTGAATCCATTTTGGTGAATGAGGCAGTAGTGGTTTAAAAATGTGTACACACGTTATTTGGTTCTTCTTCCTTTAAAAGATAGAAATAACTGTCTTAGTCTCTTTTATGCTGCTATAACAAAATCACCTGAGACTGGGTAACTCCTAAAGAACAGAACTTTATTTCTCACAGTTCTGGAGGCTAGAAGTTCGAGATCAAGACACTAGCATTTGGTGTCTGGTGAGGGGCTTCTTGCTATGTCTTCACATGGCAGAAAGCAGAGGAGCAAGTGAGTGTGCTAGCTGAACACTGTGTGAAGCCTCTTTTAAAAGAGTCTTAATCCCATTCATAAGGAAGAAGCCTCCTTGGCCTAATCAACTCTGAAAGGATCCATCTTTTAATAATATCACATTGGCAACACCTGAATTTTGGAGAGGCTATATTCAAAACATAGTGTGAGTCTTGTAAGGCTCGTTCATAAAATAATGTGATTTCTGCCTCTCTGCCTCTCAAGTGACTGGCTTTGAAGGGAGCTAACTGCCATGTTCTGAAAACTCATCAGGAAGCCTGTGAGTAAGGCTCATCTTGGAAGTGAAACATCTTAGAAGTAGATTCCCGAGCCCCAGTCATGTCTTCAGATGATTGCAGCTCCTGCCAACATCCTCGCTGCAGCTCCATGAAAGATCCTGAGCCAAACTCACCTAGCTAAGCCTCAATGGAATTCCAGATCCATAGAAATTATAATAATTATTTGGTTTTTGCTTTCATCTGTCTTATTCCCTGCAGTATTGTGGTGATTGTTTCACCACTGATTTTGAGGGTTATTTGTTCTACAGAATAGATAATTCATACAGAGATATAAGCAGAAGTCTTTGGAGGCTCTTTCCTTTCCTTGATAAATAGGAAATATATAGCTGTAATCACCCCCTCTTTTCTTCTTTTGCTTCTTGAATGCAGATGTGATGCCAGAAGTAGAGCAGCCATCTTACAACCACAAAGCAATAGCACAAGTATGAAAGTTAGTGCATGAAGGATGCTGGAGTAGAATGATTGAAAGCCAGATGCCTAATCACGTTGCTGAATAGCTGAAACAATACCAGCAACTAGCTGGTAAATATATCTTGAAACCAGCAAATATGTCTCTCTCATTATGGGAGAAAAATAAGCATATTGCTTGAGCTACTCTTGGTCAATTTGTTTGTTATTGCACCAAATGCATTCCTAACTGACATTTGGAATCAGATGCTGCTGCATGGTCAGCACAGAGGAAGGCACTTTGTGAATACGTTCAATGTGATTTTTAAGTAATGGCTGGCATATTTTAACAGCTCTAATACCATAAGAAATACATGTAGACTTCCTTCCAAAACTTAAAGTTTGTAGAAATAATGGAAGGTGAATTAATAAATAACAGCAGAATTTAGATTACCTAAGGGAACAATGCTTCAGAGTGTTTAGCATATGAACAGGCTCTATTGCAAGCATTTTTTTGTGTGCTATGTAGCTTAACCAGTGGTCAAATATCCTGCAATGTATTGATCGCAAGTCTTCAAAATGCCCAAGAGCATGAAACTGACTGAAAAATGTTTTGTTGTTATTAAAATTCTAAAGTCCCACATTTTAAAGCAATTCTGCACATCTTTCATAGAATAATTTAGACCATCTATCCTCAAAACATTGTTCTTACATAAATTCTGTGTCACCAGTATTCCTCTGTGAGGTCATCCACGGATTTGTCTCTCTCAGGATATTATTTAATCTTAAAACACAAATATTCATAGCTTTTTAAAAAAGTTTTTAACTATTGTGTTTGACAATATATATTCTCAGAAATGAAGCCATTTGTACAGCTACCAGAAGGGCTAAAATGTAGAAGGCACAACATCAAGTAATGGTAAGACTATAGAGCCAAACTCTTGAACCAGAACATTAATTGCCACCATCACATTGGAAAATTATTCAGTATTTAGCAATGCTGAACATATGTGCACTCTTTGGCCCATCAATTCCACTCATAAGTGTATAGCCAACACTAATGGTACGTATGTTTAGCAAAAGATATGTACAAGAATGTACGTTGCAACATTATTCATCATAGGCAAAAGCTGTCAACATTCCACATGTTCATCCACAGTAGGAAGTGTAAATGAACTGTGGCGAGTTCACCAGATGAAATACTAAAGCAATAAGAATCACTGGACTTTTGCTATAGCAACAACACTAATGACTCTCATAACCATAATGTTGAAAGAATCTAGACACAACAATACAAACTGTATGACATTATTTAGTCAAAGTAATTTTTTAAAATTTATTTACTTAAAATTTTTTTTTTTTTTAATTTTGAGACAAGGTCTTGCTCTGTTGCCTGACCTGGAAAGCAGTGGCATGATCACAGCTCACTAAAGCCTCAACCTCCCAGGTACAAGTGATCCTCCCACGTCACTTCCAGAATATAGAAGTTGGGACTACAGGTGTGTGCTAATTTTATTTATTTTTATAGAGACTGAGTTTCACTGTGTTGCCCAGGCTGGTGGTGAACTCTTAGGCTCAAGTGAAGCTCCTTCCTTGGTACCCCCAAAGTGCTGAAATTACAGGGATGAGCCACCTCACCCAGCCTAAAGTGGATTTTTTTTAAGTGATCTGTGAGGAAAGTCAAAACAGTGGCCATTTTTGTCAGAAAGAAATTAAAAGGAGGACAAGGGGTGGAACTGGGGGTTCTGTTAATTTTCTATTTCTTTACCTGGGTGGGGCTTACATGGGAATGTTCAGTTTGTTGTTTGTGAAAATTCATAGGGCAAGTTGTTTAATAAATGGTATGTTATACTTTACTTTAAAGTGGTGCTATTTCTTCCCATTTGTTCCTGCAGTATAATTTTTAATATATTTACTATAAAATATTATTTTTAATATATTTGATGTAATTTTCTAATATAGTTAAATGGCTATGTAAAGCAGGCAAAGTTTGTGACTCATAGCAACTTTTGCTTCAACAAACCAAAGGCAGAAAAAAAAATGATAGCCACCATTTTAAGCCAAATCAAACAAAACAAAAAATAACACGTGTGTCAATTGATCCAAAAAAGATGAAAGGCTGAAGCAGTATGTTTCTGGGTGGAGGTCAAAATAAATAATATCAGCAGTCTCACTTTTCTTACCCATCTTGGGCTAAATTGGGTCTCAAAGGAAGGTCAATAACAGAAGAAATAGAAGAATTCATCCCTTGCCCCAACTTCCTACTCCTGAGTTAATGTCAGTTGAGAAAGGGGTAGCATAGCAGGCTGGCAGGTAGCCAAATCTGGGTTTCTGTCTACCTCAATTTGAATACAGTTGGCTTCAGTGGCCCTGCCTCCCAATATTAGTACCCGCTGGGTCGCTCACTGGAAGTGTGGGTAACTGTAACAGCATCAGGCCAACAGTTGCTTTATGACATCTATCAAAATTCATCTCCACACACAAACTCTGACTCTCAGGTAGAAAAATTAAAGCCACAGTTCAGTTCTGCTCTGCCTCTCACATTAGCCGTGGGCATATTTTCTCTAAGAGAATATGCATGTTAAAGATGACTTCTCTCGTCCTTAGGGCTTTTTTTTTTTCTTTTTTGGAGGGTTTATCTGGAAGTCAGATGTCAAGATGGCAAGGTCCTATCTTTAAGGCCTATCCTGAACCAAAGTGCTTCCCCAGAATCCAGGGGTCCTGTCTCATGCTTGATCATTTCTTTTTCCTATAAAAATGTGCCCAGAATTTGGTCAGAAAAAAAAAGAGAGATGATGAAACAAATATTTTTACAATTAAAAAAATGCAAGCCCAGAGATGTTCACACAGACTATATGGTGGAAAACTGTTAGATGTTTATAATAGTTTTCACTGTTTATGAATGGCAAAGCTGTTTATCTGCAAGAGGAAAATGACATGCACCTCTACTTCAGGTGCCCTGAATTTGGAGATTTAAAATAGTTCTTTGTAGCACCTCCCTGAGATTTTGACAGATGCTTCAGGCTGTTGGTAAACTTAAAGAGATTTAACAAGAAACTGCATTGCACCATTTTCTTTTAATCTGTGTACATAGCTACTCAGTTATGGCTGGCTTTAAACCATCCAAAAGCTGAAAGCATTTTAAATACTATTTGTTCCTCGAGTGGACTATTCATTAATGAGCTTATTTGCTTGGTTGCTTCTGAAGTTAAATCTTATTTCTACATCTACTTTTTCTAATGACTTATACTTTTCACTTTGATTTGTTGGGCACAATTTGATTTGTTGGCTTCTTAATTGTACATTGCCTAGACTTTGCAGTTTGTTTTTTAAAACATGTTTTAAATGTCCAAGGCTCAAGTCATCTTTAACTTGCTTCTTTTATGAAGTAGATGCTCCAAGCTTAGAATTATTTTTCCTTCAAGATACCATTAAGGGCTAATCACTTGCACCCAGCCCTACCCCCAGCTCTTCCTATCACTGTGTGCCCCTTCCACACACACAAAAATAAGCCTGCTCTTCTTATTGTCATTAAAAACCTCAAAAAGCCTTTAAGAGCCCATTCATTAGACCATTCCTCAACAAGAATTCTTCTACTATGCCTTTCCTTGAAAGTACTCACTCTAGATAGACCCATAGGCGTCTGCTAACCCCACTCTCAGCTCACAGTTCCAGGCCTGCCTCAAGGCCATCTTCACATATCTGCAGGGAAGTCCTTCTCAACTAGAGAGCCCAAGTCATCTCTGCCCTCTCCCTGGGCTCTCTTTGTCAGTTCTGCTTTCTGATTACTCTCCTGAGCAACTTCCCAGAACTAATCCCTCCTGCCTTTACAGCCAGGAATGAGAGGATTGTGCTCAGTGAGTGAATCCAACAGTCAAATTCTGTCTTAGTCAAGTGCCTTTATGTAACAAGAATGATAGATACACAGTAATGGCGAATTGGGAGTGGAGGAGTGGGAGGAGGTAGCACAGGAACTTCCATTCACAGTAGCACAACCCCACATTCCTTTCTTTACTGATCCTCCTTACTGGTTTCAGAAAAGGCTTAAAGGTGATCGAAGAAGCCCACCCACAAATAGCAATGTAATTAATACTATTAGGTGACAATGATTTCGGGAAGGAGCTAATTAGACTACCAAAATCCTTCTGTCCTTGCAATGACCTACATAGAAAGTGAAAAGTTATTCAGCCTCTGAAGAGAAGCATTTTTGTTTGGGGATCTTCAAGCATACTTGTCAGGTACATGCCCATCACTGGTAACATCTTCAGAATATACTTGTCGTCTCCCTGACATCAGTAAATCCATTCATTCCCAGCTGTAATTTATCTCTTGATAAATCATGCTATCAAGTTGAAGTGTGAAAGCAATACCCTTAGGACATAAAATACCACTGAATCTGCTGTTTGGTTAATTTATTACTATTATTAGGGAACTGACAGGATTACTTTAAAAATCGAGTGCCCAGCAGCCCCAGATTTTTATCAGGTCTCGATACTGGAACAGTGTTCAATCACGCCTGGCTGACCCAGCCACATCCCCCAGCCTCCTGCCGCCAGTCCCTTTGGAGAATTCTTGTCAGAAGGGAGGACCAGCTGAAGTCAGGCACAAGATCCTCTGCAACATTCAGGCAGATAGGTAGGTCTGACGATCAAGAGAATAAAGCCATGGGGCTTTTTCTCAAGGAAGCTGTTTGCTTTCTTAAGAGGACTGTCTTCTGTTCAGTCCATGACAGCCTGGCATTATGGATGTCATGGCACAGCACTCAAGACTGCCAGGGTGCAGTGACAGGAACCCAAGCCAGGAGGCAGCAGATGTGACTTCAAATCCTAGCTTTAGCATTTCCTAGCTGTGTGACCTTGGACAAGTCCTGTAATGCTTCTAAGCCTCAGTTTCTACAGCTGCAAAATGGTGTTAATAACAAGATTGTTAAGGGAATTAATTCAGACATGTAGAAATGCTCACCTCATAATAGCTGGCTGAGAATGCCTGTTGCTTCCTCTTAATACTACCATTTTAAAGGCAGAATTTATATTAATAGAAATGTATCAGTGGTCTTAATTTGTCAACCACTTCTGAGTATCCATTTCTCTGTCATACCCAGATTTGTTTTAATTTAGGATTCCACTCACCGTGGGCATTGAGATAGATGGTAAATAAAGACACTGTTGTAAGACTTTTCACACCTTAGAAGCTAATAAGATGTAGATTAAATCCCATTACAACAAATACTATGATCAATCCCAATCTTATTATAAAAAAAAGGCATAAGAGAATTGAAGCTACAGTAAAATGAACAATATTTCAAATAGTATTTAACATTTTCAACAGTCTAGCATGAACTTTGTTGTAGGAAGTGCCCAGTGTAAGTTACCAGGAGGCTTGTATAGGCACATGTGGGTGGCAAATCAGGAACCTACTCCAGCCATGGCTGTTGCCCTTCCTACTTTTCTGGCTGCTTCAGTCTTCTTGACAAGCCACTTCCACAACCACCTCAGGACCTTTGCACTTGTCAGATTCTTAGCCAAGGGTACTTGTCCCTGATCTCAACTAACCTCCCTTTACCACTGTAGGGGTTCAGTCAGGATGGTGGGAGAAATTATAAGAGAAGAATTATATAGAAAAGGACACAAACCTTCTTGGAAGACTAAGAGGTTTTTGCAAAAGCCTCGGGAAGGACTGAGCCAAAGGTAGCAGTTCTTACTCTCAGGCAATTAGGCAGGAGTAGGTACAAAGCAACATAAAGGAGTTTATCTAAAGAGCGTGTTTACTCATATGGTCCTAAGACTGACCTTTGAACATCCATGGGCATCTACAGGCACATGACTGCTCTCTACTCAGGGGGTCAACAATATTATTACCCACAAATGGTGTTTGCTTTAGGCCTCACAACCTGGCCTTTAATCATTCGTAGGACTGCTCTCTCCAAGGAGGGTGACCATATAAATTATCCACAAGTGTGTTGACTAAAAGCCTCTGTCATTAAATCTATACTGAATAAATGCCCACAGCACCACCTGATGAGGGCTGTTGCTGCTGACTCTTTATAGCACCCTCTTCAGTGTTTGTGAGTGGCTCTTTCATTGGATATCTGTGTCTGAGTGCATTTGTTATCCATTGCTGGGTTAGGGTCTGTGGGTTGGACCCAGCATGCCACTTCATGCAGATCTGAGATCAAATGTCACCTCAGAGTAGCCTTTTCTAAACACCTCTCTAAAGTAGCTTTCACATCCCTTCACATCTACCACATGCTCCCTTACCCTGCTTTTTCTTCATAGTGCTTACCCCTATCTATTACTTTTTGTCTTTCACTGAAACGTACCCTCATGAACGCAACAGATATTTGCCTGTCTTACTCACCACTGCTATGAATGCCTAAAATTATTGCTAGCATATACAAGAGAGTAGGAGGAAGGAAGTCTGGTACATTCCCCCATCACACAGGGACAACGTGCCCTTCTGCAGCCTACAGGTGTTCAGTTCCTAAAATCTTGAGTCCCAGAACAGAAAAAGAGCAGAGTCAAGTGGTCACCACCTACCCAGCCTCATTCAGACTCTCATAAGCCCTTGCTGGCCTTCTGGAATAATCGAATAATCTCCTAATTGGTATCTCTTTCACAAGTCTGTGCTCTGTTTTTTAATACACTGACATGCCTCTTTTCTTGTTTATTTTGGTTTTGTTTGCTTTTTATTAATTGGGGTATAATTGACATACAATAGACTGCCTGTACTTAAAGTGTACAATTTGATGAGTTTGACATATTTATACACCCAGGAAAACATCACCCCGATCAAGAGGGGGAACATTTATATCACCCTCAAAACTTTCCTCATGTCGCTTTGTAATACCTCCCTCCCAGCCTTGCCCCACCCATCCCCAGTCTTCATCCCTAGATTAATTTGCATCTTGTAAAATTTTATATCAACAGAATTTTATAATATGTATCATATTTTTGTTTTTGGGGCTTGGGTTTCTTCACTCAGTATAATTATTTTGAGATTTACCCATGTGGTTATTAATGGTTCCTTCCTTATTTCTAAGGGGTACTGTACTGAATGGATATACCATAATTTGTTTATCTGTTCACCTGTTGATGGATATTTGGATTGTTTCCAGTTTCTGGCAATTATGAATAAAGCTGCTATTAACATTCATGTGCAAATCATTATATAGACATGCTTTCATTTCTCTTGAAATAAATACCTAGGAGAGGAATACGTGATCATATCATAGGTGTATGGTTAACTTCTAAAGGAAGTGCCATATTATTTTTCAATATGATTGCTCCGTTTTATAATCCCACCAGCTGCTCATCAGGTGCTCCAAATCCTCACCCACATTGGTATTCTGACAGCAACATCTAAATGAAAGACAAATCTGACCATGCCGCTCCACCACTTAAACTCATCCCTGATTTCTCAGCCCACCTTCCTCAGGGCTGTTTGCAAGCTCCTGACTCCCAGTATAAATGCATCTCCTGTCAGCATTCCCTTTCCACATTCCCAGCCTATAGACCTTTTCCACCTACATCACAATGCTTCCTTGGTCTTCCATAATCACACAGCACCCCTGCCTGACTCTGGGTCTTTTTAGAAGCATTTCTGCATTCCCTCACTCTTATGGGCTGCATTGTGTCCCCCTCCCCCCGTCCCCGCCACCAAATTTGTATGTTGAAGTCCTAAACCCCAGTACTTCAGAATGTGACTGTATTTAGAGAGAAATACAGAGGAAAGTTAAAATAAGGTCATTAGAGTGGGCCCTAATCTGATGTGACTTATGTCCTTATAAAAAGAAAAAATTTGAACACAGCCACATACGGGGAGAAGACAATGTAAAGACACAGGATGAAGGTAGCCATCTACAAGCCATAGGGAACAGATCCTTCCTTCAGGATCCTCAGAAGGAACCAACCCTACTGACACCTTGATCTCAAACTTCCAGCCTCCAGAACCGTGAGAAAATACACTTTGATCATTTTAGCCTCTCAGTCTGCAGTACTTTGTTATAGAAACCCACACAAATAATACACTTACCTCTTTAATGAAGGACCAATTCAATGGTTGCTTTCTCTGTTAAATTATTTCCCAAACTCTCTTGCCCAGGTTTAATTGCCTTCTTTTATCTTCCTCATGGTATTTTGTTCATACTTCTATTGGGAATTTGATCTCATTGTAGTAATTATGTGTTTAAGAGTCAGTGTATCTACCCTATCAGTCTAGAGTTTTTTGAAGATTTATTTTATCTTTGCATCTCAAGCTGTCTAGATTAGTCTCCTGACACAGCATAGGCCTCTATGCATTTTGGTTGCATAAATTCTCTGGAACTAGGCTGCTAACTCAGCTTTCTTTCCCCCATGGCTTCCTATTGTCCTTTTTAAAAGAAAAAAAGTTTAGTGATTTTCCCCTATGGGAATTTATCCCAAGGAGATCTTTAAACAATAGATAAAAATGGATGTACAAGAAAGCTCTTCAGAGCATTGATCATAATATCAAAAAAATGCAATCAGCATAATTGTGTTCAATAGAGATTAGTTAAGTAAATTGTGGTATGTCTCACAGAAGAATACTGCGCAGTCAATAAATATGATGGTGTGGATCTATATTTATTGACACATGAAAAAAACCTACCACCAATTATTGAAGGAAAAAATAAGATCGAGAACTATATGTATAGTGTCCTATTTATACACAGTTATACATGGGTATAGCTACAGATACCTATAGCATATGGAAACACAGGAAATTCTGTTTACCAAAATATTACAACAGTTTAGTAGGAGTGGTAAGATTTCAGATGATTTCCCCTTTTTTCTCTATACATTTAAGAATTGTTTAAATTTTTAAGAATAGGCATGCATTAATTTATAACCAGAATAAAATAGTAAAATTGTTTCATTTGGAAGAGAATTACTGGGCTGCACAATTCTGCTAGATCAGCCCCTTCCCATGGACATGGGAAGAAGGCAATTCTTCTCCTTTTGTTAATTAGGCCTGCTGAAAGCAGGTCAACCCTGGGCCCAGGCCACACAGATGGTATCTGCATGGCACCATCAGAAGCCATTGAGTGGCTTCACCTACCTTGCCCGATCTTATTCCCAAATGAATCCTGCAGTCAGCTTTTAAAACCTAAGTTTCTCACTATTAGTTATTCCCTTCAGATACTTCAATTAGGCAGCTGTTAAAATGCATGGGCAAAAGCAAAAACAAACTATTATTAGTTAGGGACATGGGAACTCCAATTAATTCCCTAGCAAAAGGCTAGATTGTTAAATTCTGATATGGGAAAGGAAAGAAGGAAAAATGAGCAGGAACTGGTGACAGGGTTGGGGGAAATTCAGCATAAACAAACTTGGTCACTGGGGAAAGTAGAGAAAGGGCAATGTATTAGTCAGGGTTCTCCAGAGAAACAAAACCAATAGGCTATATAGGGACATGCGAGGAGGAGATTCATTATAGAAATTAGCTCACACGATTGTGGAGGCCAGGAAGGTCCACCATCTGCCATCTGAAAACTGGAGAACCAGGAAAGTCAGTGGTAAAATTCAATGAGAGTCCAAAGGCCTGAGAACCAAGAGTGCTGCTGATATTCTGAGAGCAGAAGACGCATGTCCCAACTCAGGAAGAGAGAGAGAATGTGCCCTTCCTCTGCCTAATTGTTCTAACTGGGCAGAACAGATGACACCTGCATACACTGATAAGGTCCTGCTCACACTGGGATGATGCCTGCCCTCCATGGATTGTATGATTGTCTCTACTCAGCCTACCCATTCAAATGCCAATCTCTTCCAGATACACCCTCACAGGCACACCCAGAAATAATGTTTTACCAGCTACATGGGCATCCCTTAGCCCAGTCAAGTTAACACATAAAACTAACCATCATGGGCAACAAGCAAAAGGAGTGACTAGGGAGGAAAAGCCTAGCTATTTTGTAAATGTGCTAGGGCAGACCAGTTATAGTAGATAACTAGTCAGATATGAGCAGAGCTGGAGAGAGCTCCCCCTGCCACACACACACCAGGAATCTCAGGCAACCGTCAGGTGATGGTCAGGCAGCTAACTGTCTGTCTAAAATAATAATTGGTCACAACCTGCACCAGGGAAAGGCCATCTCCCAATAGACAGAAAAGAACTGAAATGTGATCAGCAGCTTCCTGATAAGATCTCAGGAGTTGGGCGAGTGGGCTCAAGCAAGCACATTAAGAGGCAAATGGCAGAGTTTGACTGGTATGTGACGTCCTAGGGACATTCAAGTGGTAAGGGAAGAACACCTCAAGCAAGCATGTGCACAGCTCCAGTAAACACACTGTGCATGCTCCCCTCCCAAGTGCTGGCAGGCCATTGTGCATGCAGACAGCCCACCCTGCTGTCAGGGGAGACGTGATGCAAGACTCCAGAGCAGGCCACCATATAAAACCCCAGGTCAAAGGTCAAGCAGGGCATTTGATCTCGCAAGTCACCGGCTTGGCCTCTTCCGAGTATATTTTACTTCCTTACATTCCTGCTTAAAAAGTTTATTAAACTTTTTAATAAACTCTCACTCCAGCTCTAAAACTTGCCTTGGTCTCTCTTTCTGCCCTATGCCCCTCAGCTGAATTATTTCTTCTGCAGACCCATACAGATACAGGTCCACTGCAGGCCTACGGTTCCTTTACAGAACAAACAACTGAAAAGTGCCTTTTACCCCAAGAAGACGGATTAAAGACACAAAGAGAGAGAGAAAGGAAGAGCTTGATTCTCCATCAATGTACATTTTACTTTGGGGCCACATCTGCACACATGGATGATGATTATGAGTTGCAGTCATTTATGTGACAAAATAATATTATGGGATATATATTTCCTGCCAAATCTCATTGGCAGATTATATTTTCCAAAGATGGCCACACCAATATCGAATATATATACCATTTCATATGCTCACAAGGTGACATGAATAAGCCTCCCCATCCAGACACAGGGTTAATATTCCCTCCCCTGGAACACACCAGTAGACCTTTGCAATTGCCCTAACTGACAAAAGAATGTTGGGTGATTGACAGAGTCTCTTATAAAGGACAATACGGCTTCCATCTAGTTCTCTCTCTCTCTCTCTCTCTCTCTCTTTCTCACACACACACACACCTCTCTTTTTCTCCCCAGCTCTCCTCTCTTTCTCTCTCTCTCCTCTCTGTTAATCTTGCTTTTGGAACGCAGCCACCATGTTGTGAAAAAGCCCACAGCACATAGATGGCATGGCCATGTGAGATTCTTTCAGCTGACTGCCTGGCTAGGCCCCCAGCCAATAGCAACCTCCAGATACCACATTTCCAAGCTTTAAGATGATTCCGGCCCATCATGTTTGATAATTTCCAGCTGAGGCCCCAGATACGGCAGAGTAGAGATAACTTGTCTTCACTGTGCCTCATCTGAATGCCTGACCCACAGAAACCATGAGGCATGATAAATAAGTATTACCGCTTTGAGCAATCACTAACACAGCACCCTACCCCTTACCACTGCCCTCAGGTTATGTTGTTGAAAGAAAAATGTGTCAACTATTTTTTTGAGTTTCAAAGCAGTTCAACAATCACCTCTATGGCAATGACTTGAGGGACTTAGAGTTGCAGTCTAAAAATCCTAGCATTTGACTATCAAAAGACAAAGCCTCGAAGAACTTAAAGGCATTATATTTATACCTAAACAACAAATTTGGAAGAAGACAAATGAATTTTCCATTCTAAGATAATACTTAAAAAAATTTTTTTTTTAACTTTTTCTTTCTGTAAAGAAGAGAGTGTGTGTCTGAGGAGTGTACGACCTGAGAAGCCTGGAATCCCAAACCAGGGGCTTTGCGGCAGGAACCCAAGCAGCACAGACCAGAGGGGGTTCATGGGTATCAGCAGATCCCAGTGGAAATTAATGACAAGTGTCAGGGATGAGGGAAATCAGACAGCTCAGCAAATATTGACAGCGCTAGCAGACGATGACCTAGAACCAGATGGGCCTTTTCAACAATCCATAAGTTCCAGGGGCAACTGGAAATCAACCCTGATGGAGACGGAAAGAATGAAAACTGATATGGACACAATTTACCTGGAATTGATCATGTTACATTTAACATGATCTGCCATCAGCAGGAGGATGCTTGCAATACTGTTTAAATTTACTTGTTAAAAACTTCCGTGACATTATTTATAGATCTCAGTTATGGCTTAAGGATTTTGTGCTTTCTTCATCATTTTGATGCTTAGCTTTACTGCTAAAGTGTTACCCCCAAGAGAAGAAGGAAGTGAAAGGCCCAGAGCAGGCACCCAATACGTATGTGTTGAATGAGTAAATAAATCAATGAGTAATGAATTCTCAAGAACTCTTTTTTGGAAATCAGAGGACCTGAATCATCTCAGTTCTGTCTCCAGCAAGTCAGGTCACCTTTAATATGCCCCTAGCTCTCTCTCGGCCTAAGAGTCCTAAGCTATAAAATTAAATGATCTCTAATTATACCTCCAACTTTCATATCCCACTAGACCATAAGCTACTAAAGAACAGGGATCAGGACCCAATCATTTTTACAGCCCCAGAATCTAGCATAGTGCCTCGTAAATAGTAGGCCCTCAATAAATATTGGTTGAAGGAAAGAAATGAACCTTATACTATGTTTCCAAACCCTAACCAGGACAATGGTAATTTGGGTTGTCTTTTCAAGTACGTAAATGTTAAATGAAAACTACAGTTAAATAACTAACCAAGAATATCATAATGTCATCTACACAGTACAGCAACCAGCATTTAAGGAGTAATGGCTTTCTCGCCTGTGAGCCTGACATGGTGATTTTCTCTGACTCGCCTCCCTGTTTTTCTGACTGACAGCCTCTCTGAGCTGTCTTTTGGTGGGCAGCTGTTGCCCCTGGTGCATTTTTTATCAAAAGTCCATATGCTGTCATCTTTTATAATCCTCAGAACTTGAAGATTGTCCTTTACTTAAGTTTTGTGAGATGAAATTAGGTTTGAATAATAATCAGGGTTGTGGATCTTCTTAAGCAAAGGCACTTTAAGAGAAAATGCTATCTTACGATTCTTCCAGGCATAGAGTTTCAGAGTTGAAAGATTTCTCCATCCCATTAATATTCTCCTTTGCAATTCAAGTACCAAGAACTGGAAAAAATCTCTGATTGTCCTGCAGCAATGGCATTAAAGGCTCCTGATAACATACAGAACCAGAATTGTGCCACAATTTACTGAAATTGAACATTGCTCTGTGACTGCTAATTTTCCATTGAGATGATTCTGTCTCTAACCAAGAAAAGAAAAGGTAAAATCTTGATAGAAAAAAAAATTTCTGATTATTGTGAAGACTCTTAGATGATTTAGGTTAAATATACCATTTTACCATTGTCCTAATTTTTACCACAAAGTTCTGCTGAAAATCTTTGTGACTAAAATGTTGTAATTGGCAGTTTCTCTTTTAATCTTCTACTTGGTAAACCCAGCTATAATTGTATAGTGATGATGCATTCTGTTCTAAGAGACTGCTGTATCAGCGTATTCATTTTTAACCTTTATTTTCAATTATTTGCAGTTTGGGATTTGGTCTCCAAAGTTAATTGGAGAGAGTTCTTCTCTTATAATAAAGGAAGCTAATTTGCCCGTTCTGCAGTTGCCAGACAAACTCATTTAAAATATGAACACATGCATGTTATCCCTGAGATTTGAAATATACTTTTTAAATTTTCCTAATACATTAATCATTAATGCAAAGTATCTATTACTTTCCCATATTCTGCTCATTGTGGTGTGCCTTTACCATGAGAGCCAGGCGATGAGACTACAAATCTTGGGGATAAAGTGAGGTTTTTTGTTTGTTTTTTCCTAGCCACGTAGAATAGTTGCATGTTTTTTCTAAAGAAAGCACCCACTAGCTCCATCAAATAAAATGTGTAGTTGTCTACATCCCAATATAGGTAATTCGTGTAATTTTTAACAAGTGTTACAACATACAGTCCTGTAAGTCTGACTCATAAGATTGTCATATTGGGATGAATTAGATCATCATCAATGGGCTATGATTTGAGCATCCCTCCTCCCTATGAATTCCACACTGCGCAATATGAAATTCATGTACTACTCATTCCTTTGGCCTAATGAAATCTCTTTTAAAATGAAAACATATTAACTGATGGTTATAACATATCACATCATGGCATGTGAACACTTAAGGATTAATTTAAGAATTTACTGAGCAAATATCAAAGGCTTGGGCTTTAAACAATGAAACACAAGCCAAGCATCAAAATAGAAGTAAAGAATACTTTTTAGCAATCATTCCCAGTAGTATTTTACACTTGCTACTATTAGCATTTATTTAGCATTTGTTTACTTTGCTAAATAGAGATCAGAGCCTGAGGCAAAGGTTAGAGTCCAAGGCTTTAGAGGAGGCACCATCCCACTGCAGTAACAGTGAAGGGAGAAGGAGAATAGGAAGGAAAGGAGGCAGACATAAACAAAGTGGCAATTTACTCAACTGGCTGCATCCTCCTAGAAAACACCGTTGTTCAATCACTTGACCCCCACTTGTAGACAGCTCTATGGAACCACTGGACCTCAGAATAGTCTGTGGTAGACAGGAAGGCATGATTTATCTGCCAGCATCCTCCACTCCTGTTTATCATTGATCAAAGGTCACCAAGTGTCAACTCCCAGAACCACTTCTGAGTTATGATAGGCCTTCCTGGAAGCTGCCGGAGAAACCAGATCCACAGCCAACTATGTGATGCTTCCTCTGAGAGTCAGAGTGGTGGGGAATTCTCAGCTCCCCTGCCCACACCTGGATTTCAGTCAAGTCAGATCTGAACCAAGAAGCCCTGGGGCCTCCACTTCAGCAGACAACACAGAGCTCATGCTGAAACTCAGGTGGGCAGTGGTGATAGGATTCAGATGGTGGCTGCAGAGGCCAGGGTCTCCAGGGAGCAAACATCCCAGCCCTGGCAGGCAGGTAGAGCTGAGAAACCTGGAGGCTCATTCCAGGGTCTGGGCCTAGGGTCAGGCAGGGTGGCATGTGCCTATAATCCCAACACCTTGGGAGGCTGAGGTGGGAAGGTCGCTTGAGGCCAGGAGTTCAAGACCAGCCTAGATAACATAGTAAGACCCCCATCTCTAAAGAATAAAAATTTAAAAATTTAAAAAGTCTGGTACCAAAATTATTTCTATGTCTATTTTTCCAAATAGACTATGTGCTCCTTGTTGGCAAAAATCCTATCCTGTCATTTATCTTTGTATATCAGAAGCTAAGGGTAAATTATAGCTTATGTTGAACTAAGCATCCTTAAGATACATTTGCAAAAATGCTCACTTGACCTGACCATTCAGTGGACTAAAATGTTGACTATAATTGTCAAATGGGTTCATCCATCTCAAGTGCTTACCTATTGCACTTTTGAAATGGGATTATTTTATTTGAGTCATTATTTAACCAAAAAAAAAAAGCAAGACTCCCAGTATTCTATAGTTAAGGGAAGACAAGTTCTGGACTCTAACAGGCCTAGTGACGTATTGCATATCCTCAGACAAGTTACCTTGCTAGATTTTGGATTTTTTTTTCTGAAAAATTGAGATGTAATATCTGTTTTATTGCACTACTGGGACATGTATTGGATTGTGCCATGTCAACTTGATTAGGCTGAGATCTGTGTTTTTCAGACACCTGTTTCCTATATGATTCAATACAAGATTGGGCAAAAAACGAATCTGCATAAAATTTGGGAGGCAGAAATGAAGCAGAGGAGAGGGGAAGGACAGGCAGATGAAGGACAGTCTGCTGGATCCCAGTAGACACTGACGTTGCTCTGCTCCATGTCTAGTTTGTCTTGCTGACTGCTGACTCTGCTGACCAAGCCCACCACTAGATGTTTAACTGTACCCCCACAAGGCAGCAGCTTCCCCTGTTCCTCTCCAAGAACTTCCCCTTTGCAATGCATCTTTGGCAAGTAGATGCGTTTGTCTTTTCTGGTTTCTCTGCAAGCTCTGCATTCCCCACCTGAGCCAGTGCTTCAGGAGAACTGGTGGCATCTCTGACCCTCCAACATCCTCTTCCAGACTTTCACTTTCCTGGCTCCTTGCAGGGATATGTAACAAACCTGCTCTCCTGAGAAAGCCTGATTTGTAGCCTTTGCTGATTTTGTGGTATAAATACTCCCTTCTTTCAAGTTCACCAACATTAAGTCCCTAAATTCAGAGTTAGGAAGAAATGCACATGAGTATTAGCAGCCCATGCAAGCCAGCTCCAGTGCGCTGCTGAATAAGCCGCTTCCACTCAAACCAGTCACAATGGCTCTGTTTCCCCAGCTGAACTCTGACTCATAGAGGGCGATTAGCAAATGGCAGGTATCGTGCATGACATAGTTCCTGGCACACAGTAAGTGCTCAACAAATTAAAGTTATCATGTCACAGAAACCAATCCTCCTGTTGTATTTGGATTTGAACCTGCTAAAGACATGGGTTTACTTGCAACCCACAAAGAAGAAAAAAACAGACGTTCCTGAAATGGCAGGATTTTCCAACTAATGTGAGGATCATTTTTATATAGATTAGCACAGGGTTGTTACCTTATTTGCAAATTAAGTAACAAATTCCATTTTCTACAAAACAAATGTGCTTTAAGTAAATAATGGAATGTTTTGTACATGTGGCAGTAGAAGGTTACAATCTATGAATATTGAACAGCAATATTGTAGTTAACGTTAAATGGATATCTCTGGAAAAAAACGTATAGCTACCGAGTCTGTCCAGAAGCTTCTAGCTCTTTTCCAATAAACTTAATAACAGACAAAGCCTGTGTAAATTTAAATTTAAATACTATCTTTCCTCCTCCCCTCCGTTCTCTTAACTGCACTTTCTGGCTCTGTTGCTGTGGCCACAGAATGTAAATATCCTTATCTCAGCAGTGAAGCACTTTCAAAATTCAAAGCACTTGACATACTGAATTCCTTTTCTTCCTTGGCTTCTCAAACAACATTATGACTTAGAATTGCTTTTAATTTTAGAAAAGGGTTTTAAGGGTTTTAGGTTTAAAATTTTTGTTTCCCCTGCTAAGAATGGCTAAACTAATGCTTATTTTGGAATTGACTGCATATAGACTATTAAACAGTTAACTTAGGCATGTAAACATACAGTAAAATACTCATTCTTCCTCACCTCCCAATTGGAGAAACTTTTAGCCAGGTGCTACTAAAAGAAATATCCCTTCACTGATTCTGTGCAAATTCTCTTTCTTTCTTTGTCCTGAATCTACTTTATTGCTGATCTACTTCTTTGCTTTAAAAATTCTACCTCTGATGCCACTGTGCTCTGCAAAGGATGCTTTCTTGTATCAGGAATTTCATTCAAATGACAGGGAATTTTTAGTTTCTCAGTCAACAACTGTTCAAAATTTATCTTTAAGTCACCAAACTTACATCTGAGGATATTTGGTTTCCCTTAAAGTGCACTCTCTCTAAAAATAGTGGTTGCCTCTAGTAGTCATTCAGAAGTGACTTTTGTTTCTTTGTTCTAATCTCTCTGTCTCTTTGAACTGCATTGTGACAATGGGAAGGATTTTATAAACTCTGGCTTGGATAGGAGGGGACAGAGGAGGAAAATAACACCTAGGCTAACTATAACCTGAATAAAATGTCACCATTGTTCAGAATTCACTACATTTATCTTATTTCTGGTATACACCTATCAAAAATGAAGAACGGGAAATCATCTCAGGCAAGAGAAATAGCATGTGCGAATGCCTGGAAATGAAAGAAAAAAATACTGCAATTCAGTTTCAATAAATTAGGCAAAGATAGAACTGTGGTGGTAGACTTCACAATGCAACAAAACACAATGTTGTTTTCTGCCCCTGACCTTGGATTGGTGGAGTCTGATTATAATCTCTTGCCTGAAAAAGGTTAAGCAGAAGGTCAGAGGAAGGCACAGCAATGGAGTGAAGCTGAGAAATAAGGAAAATATTTTGCTTTCTTTATATTTTGCAAAAGAATGAAATCAAAATGGCTGCCTCAAAATGGCTGTACTATACTGTTTAAATAGTGTTGTATATCAAGCTAAGGCTTTGGACTTTGTCTGGCAGGAAATAGGAATTTCCTGGATGATATTTAGCATTGAGGTGATATGAGTAAATTTGATTTCGAGAGCAAGACCAGAGTCAAGGATCCTTGTGGCTACTGCCAAAAACCCATGCCCAAAGTGGGAGGAAGAAAAAGAGCAGAGCTTAATAAAAATTGGATCGTCCTTCTAAGGCTTGGTGGCTGCTTATGAGTACTCAGAGGTGATCCTTTGGTGTCTGAATTGGAATATGGATGGATTTCCACTTCAAAGGGAGATCAGAAGGTAATGTGGAGAACAGAAGGAAGATCATCCTCCTAAATCATCCTTTCTTGTTTACCACAGGCTATTCTCAAACTGTATGTTGAACTCAGCCTTCAACATATTGAATTTGAGATGCCCATGGGTTAACCTCACAGACTCACCACAAACACATTAGGATGATCAGGCCAACGCCATTTTTCCAAGGTCTCTCCGGTCTTCTCTACCTATGCCTCCTGAGGAACTCTGAAGGTCCCCTATATTTCTGCCCATCCCTTAAACAGTGTCACCTCCATATCCTCAGCCCTGTTCTGTACTCCTACTTCCTACTCTTCTCAAGGGAATCGCCTACCACCCACGCAGAAATGACTCCCAGATCTACAGCCTTAGTTCTGATTTCTCTCCTGAGGTCCAGACCCATACATCTAGCCACTTGCAAAGCATCTTCCATCATCTATTTCTCAGGCACCTCATCTCCACACAGGCAAAATTTAATGCATCATCTCTCAACCCACACAGTCACAACCTGTTTCTCTTTCCATATTCTCTCCTTTCGTCATGATCCATCTAAGCCAGAAACCTGGGTTGTCATCCTTTCCACTCCCTCCTGTCATGTCCAACATTAACTGGACACCAAATCTTATTAATTCTGATTCCATCCCTCTCTCTACTTCACTTCTCTCCTGTGCCCAGCCTTAGTGTAGGCGCTCCTGTACATTTCCACCAGCCTCTCACTGGGATCGCTGATTCTTTCTTGGCCCCTTCCCAAATTGTCTTTCTCTAGGTGACCAAAAGGCTTTCTAAACTGAAAATCCCATCATGCCGCCACCATGCTTGAAATACTTTTACTAATCCTTATTACCCAGAGGATAAATCACAAACTCCTAGGCAAGGCACTAAGATCTTTAACATTTAGGTTTTGCTTTCTCTCCACCTTCATTTTATAACTCTTCCCTCCCTGTGTGCCTTGGTGTTCTGTGCTCCACTCTGACTCTGTCCATTCAGGATTTATTCTACACGATTCATCAAGGACACCTTCCCTTATGCCTCCAAGCAGGACTTGGTGCTTTCTTATTCAACCCCCTGCAGTACCTCATGCCTTCATCAATTCTTGAGCTCCTCTCATTGGTAGATGTGTCTATTTATTTTGTCCCCTCTTAGGCTATAATCCCATCCAGGGAAAGGACCATGTTCTTCTATCCAACATTTGGGACAGTGCTTGGAGCACAGTCATCCTTTAATAAATGTCCATTAAATCAATAAATGAACAGATAAATATAAAGAGGGCAAAGAAAGATTAACTGGTATACTCTTCTTGGAACCTGCCTGTGATTTCTCATCCTCTTGTCTTATGATACAACATTTACTTTCATTGTGAGCTTCCTGACAGCCAATGCAGAAACAGAAACAATAAAGGATATGGTGTCCCTGCTCTGAAAAAAGAAAAACTCTCACTTCTTTGATAAAGACAAACTTTTTCCTGAATAAATTTTTAAAGGAATTGATCGCATGAGTTCTTGCGCAAGGAACATTGAACAACATAATGGGCAGTATCTTTAAGCAGTTTTTACAGAAGCTACAGAAATATTCTTCACTTCACTGTTTCTGGTATTAATGGATTTTTTAAAAAAATATATAAAGACCTAATACTAAAACATGATTCATGATAGAGTTTTTACTGGGAAAGGCTAAGCTAATGAGCACTACATGTCGATGTTTCTGGTGATCATGAATACAGCTCAGCACACACAGACGAGAAACTGCACACCTATAAACTGCGCTTCTCAAATATCAATTGTCTCAGCCAGGCTTCAACAGGAGCTAAATGACAGCCCAAAACTGGATTCTCTGATGAGGGCCTAGAAAACTCCCACTCATTCAAGGGTAGCTATTTGTAGCATGTAAACTCTTGCCAGACTGAAAGGAGAATTTGGCCCAGTGAATAAAAATATAGAAAATAAATGCTCAGAAATTGACGGAGGAGGAGAGGCTCTGGATTGATTGTCCAACCACACCATTTGGTTTTATTGCACTGCACAGAGTCATTCAAAACAAAAAGTTCGCAGTCTAGGGCCTTATCGCTGACTCAAACGCATACCAAGGCATAAGAAAATTTCTCTTTCTGTGGCTTTGTGTCAAAAAAGCACTATTCACTTTTCCCCAGCGACTATCTACAATGGCAAATATGAATTCATTAGGAATTAAATCTCCAGAAATGGGATTTGGGGTGGGGGGGGATAAATTGTCAAAGGAAGGGTAAGATATCTAAAAAACTAACAATTCTTCAGAATGTTAAACACAATAGAAGATTTCATTTTAGCCATTTCCCTGCTTGCAAGTAGGAAGCAGAACAGCCGATAACAGTTCAAATTAGACAAGCATCAGGCCTGGCAGTGCAGCTGCAGACTTCGTCAGTTCCAGTTCCATCATTGTTCTAACAAAAAAATCTGAGCATGGCAATGATGAAATTTGGTTGCAAGAATAATCATTGAAGGAATTATCAGAATCCAAGAAAGATTTTTGCAATGATGAAAAAAAGAAACACACACACACACACACACACACACACTATATATATATATATATATATATATATATATATACACACACACACACACACACACACACACACACACACATACATATACTTGCAATAATTATTTTCACATCTAAATTGGCCAACTATTGAGGCCACTGATATAAAGAAAATAAAAGAAATCCAACTTCTAAAATAAAGCTACTGGAAAAATATCAGCAAAGCAGTTTTCCAGAGCAAAGTAAGTGGATGTTGCTTCAGTATATTGATTGATATATAATCCAAACATATTGACTTATGTGTAATTAACAAAAGAGTTTAATTAATCTGCTGATTGAAAATGTCATCAATCTTATTCAAGTGAATTTTAATTCAAAGATAATATCATTACGAGTATTATGCACAAGTAATTTCATTTAATTAATCATAAAATTTGTTCTCACATATGCCTTTAGCTTCAATAAATCATAAAATAGATGACAACTTTTCTTTCCAGGAGAAAATTAAAGATATCAATTTGAAGCATTTTATTGTATATTATTGCTTGGTATGTTCTGAAATAAAAATTAAATGTTTCAAAAAATATCTTCTTTCCTTTTCTCTCTGCTTACATAGTCACATAGGATGACAATTCTTTTGTAAGCATTCCTGTATCTGTGAATAAAATTCTCTCAATTATTTTAAAGAAGGGCTATGTTTTTTCAGAAGTGAGGAAAATCTGAGTTTGTTTTTCTGAAAACTTGGCAGAAAAACAAGAACCAGCTACTGAATAATCATTCAAATGACAAGTCTTCATTAGATTGAATTACTGAGATGAAACTATTTTAGTAATTGTCATTCTTCTCTCATCCCATATAGCAAGCTAAAATGAGCAAAATACACTTTGGGTGTAGAAAGCAGATTCCCCCAAAGCAAATTAATGCTCCCAAGCTAGTAGGATACTAATTAGCAATTATTTCTGCCCAGTGATGCCCAGGCATCCTGGGTTGCTAAATTTTCCCCTTGTCTAGGTGAGTATTTTATTTCCTAAATCACCAGAGTACACTCATTAAATAATGGTAGTTTTTTTCTGAGGTATTTTATAGAATACATGTCTTTACTACACCAAATGTCCTCTTTCTTCATCCCTGAGAAAGATAAATTGTGTGCCGATAAGGAAAAGCTGAAACAGATATAGGCATAAGATAGAGACTTTTAATCCATGGCAGTAAGTTATAATTGAACAGTCTGAGAAGGGTGAAAAGCAGTACGAATAGCTAGGTGGAAAGGAGAGGCAGAGATGAAGGTATTGATGTGAGAAAGAAAAGGGCAGAGAAAATGGAGCAGAATTACTGTTTTTCTGCCTCTCTCTTTCTACCAATGTGAATCAATTTGCAGTTCATACAGTGAAACATAATTAAATCAAAACTCACTTTCCAGGAGCTCCAAAGTCACTCCTTGATCCTGTTGTCTTTAGTAATAAAAAAGTCAAGAGACCATCAGTGGTCAGAGGAAAGGAAAATCCAATTTTAAGGAAATTCTAGTACATTTGCAGGATGTCTAGATTGTGACCTTAATTCTCACTTGCTCTAAGCACAATTTTTCCTAAAATAAGTACATAAATCCAATGAAGCTTTTTCTCCTCCAAAGTTTAAAATATATGGCTGGTATAAAAATATCTTGTATATTCATAGGCAACTAAGTCAACTAAATTGATACATGAACGTTCTTGGAGGTTCACTGGTAAATAACGGTCTCATGGCCAGCACATTTTTCTAGTGAAGATTACATAATTTTTACTTGAATTACATTTAACAAGTACTTATTGAGCACCTTTTATATCCAAGGTAGCATGCTTTGAATTATAGGAAAATTGGATATTAAACAGTCTCAGCCTTCAAAAATTTTAGAATAACGAGAGTGAAGGGTAAAGTAAGACAAGTAGACACATTAACAAATGACTCCATAGAGGCAAAATAAGGTAGGACCCGTAAAAAGGTACAAACAAAATGAGGTGGGGTGTCAAGGAGGGAGAGATGATACCTGATTTCTTTGGAAGGATTCACTCATTCATTCGTTCATTCATTCATTCAAAAAATCATATCATACAATCTGCCCATCAGCTATATCCAGTGCCAGAGCCAGTACACAGGGGTGAAAAAAATAAGCAGAAGAAAAAAATAGTAAAGTAGCAGCTTGAATGAACAGTATGTTTTTCCTTTCAATGGCTTATTACATATCTTTTTCCACATGCACACTAATACTGGGCATTGTTTTACTTTACTTTTTAACAGACAGAAAGGAAAATGTTGTTCCCTATTTTAGATGTCATTTTCCGGATAACGAATGAAATGAATAATTTTTTGCATTTCTTATATTTATTGTTCATTCATCTCTCTACTAGGATTTATCTTCTATATCTTTTGAAATTTTTTTCTCTTTTCTATTTGTCTTTTTTTAATCATTTTTAGGGATTTTTATTATTCTAGATACTGCTTCTTTATCATGTAAGCAGAAAATAACTTCTAGTCCATCACTTGTTTTTAATCCTTGTTTATGGAATATTTTTGCTTTGATGGAGTCAAATTTTTCTATCATTTACTTAATTAATTGTGTTTTTTTAAATCATTTTAAAGAATTCCTTATCTCAAGTTCACATTTTTCCTATGTATTTTCAAGATATTTTCCCTAGTAGATTTAGAGTTTCATTTTTCACATTTTTGGCTGAAATTTGTGTATGGTGTGAAGTAAAAAATCTACTTTCTATTTTTTTCCTTGCAGAAAGTCATTTGTTTCAACATCATGTATTTTATAGGATATCTTCCCCCCCCCATCCCCCAACTGATTTTGATGTCATTTCAGTAACAAACCAAGTTCCATGTCTAAGTCAGTTTCTGTGGTCTCTGTGCTATTCTCCTGATTTACCTATAAATTCTTCTAACAGCCGCATGTTGTTTGCAATATAATAGCTTTGTAGTAACTGCCTGGCAAAGTGGATACCCGCTTATTATTATTCTTTTTCAAAATTGTCTTGGCTTATCTTGCATCCTTTTCTATTCATATGAATTTTAAGAACACTTTACAAGGTATGCAAAACATTCTATTGAGATTTTGATGGGGATTGGGAATGAGTTGCATTTATAAAAAAAAATTGGGGGAAATTTTTCATCTTTGATGTCTAGTCTTGCCATCCATGAATATTTTATATCTCTAATTTATTCACATCTTCTTTTATGTCCATCAGTAATATTTGATAATTTTCTCCATTAAGATCTTAGATATTTTTTCCTCTCAGTTTGAATTTTTTAGTTTAATTTTTTTATTATTATACTTTAAGTTCTAAGATACATGTGCAGAACGTGCAGGTTTGTTCCATAAGTATACATGTGCCATGGTGGTTTGCTGCACCCATCAACCCATCATCTACGTTAGGTATTTCTCCTAATGCTACCTCTCCCCTAGCCCTCACCCCCCAACAAGCCTTGGTGTATGATGTTCCCCTCCCTGTGTCCATGTGTTCTCATTGTTCCGCTCCCACTTATGAGTACGAACATGCGGCATTTGGTTTTCTGTTATTGTGTTAGTTTGCTGAGAATGATGGTTTCCATCTTCATCCATGTCCCTACAAAGGACATGAATTCATCCCTTTGTACGGCTGCATAGTATTCCATGGTGTATATGTGCCACATTTTCTTTATCCAGTTCATCATTGATGGGCACTTGGATTGGTTCCAAGTCTTTGCTATTGTAAACAGTGCTGCAATAAATGTATGTGTGAATGCAACTTTATAGTAGAATGATTTATAATCCTTTGGAATATACCCAGTAATGGGATTTCTGGGTCAAATGGCATTTCTAGTTCTAGATCCTTGAAGAATCGCCACACTGTCTTCCATAATGGTTGAACTAATTTACACTCCCACCAACAGTGTAAAAGCATTCCGATTTCTCCACAACCTCTCCA
This sequence comes from Cebus imitator, assembly GCF_001604975.1. Lineage (NCBI taxonomy): Eukaryota > Metazoa > Chordata > Mammalia > Primates > Cebidae > Cebus > Cebus imitator. Next base: position 812,658 of record NW_016107768.1, on the reverse strand, counting down.
GGATCTGTTGTTTCTGGACTTTTTAAATGATAACCATTCTAACTGGCGTGAGATGGTATCTCATTGTGGTTTTGATTTGCATTTATCTAATGACCAGTGATGATGAGCTTTTCTTCATAGGCTTGTTGGCTGCATAAATGTCTTCTTTGAGAAGTGTCTGTTCATATCCTTCACCCGCTTTTTAATGGAGTTGTTTTATTCTTGTAAAATTTATTTAAGTTATTTGTAGATTCTGGATATTAGCCCTTTGTCAGATGGATAGATTTCAAAAATTTTCTCCCATTTTGTAGGCTGCCTGTTCACTCTGAAGATAGTTTCTTTTGCTGTGCAGAAGCTCTTTAGTTTAATTAGATCCCATTTGTCAATTTTGGCTTCTGTTGCCATTGCTTTTGGTGTTTTAGTCATGAAGTCTTTGCCCATACCAGGGACCTTACATATTTTTATTATGTTTTTTTTCTTAGTATGTTTTAGTTTTATTAATGTTGTAAATAGCATTTTGTTCTATATTATTTTCATTTTATTACAGTTTGTCAATTTCTCCATGCAACTCTTAATTTTGCTTTAATTTGGGGCTATATACTTAGGTTCATGTTCTTTGTGGATTGTTCCTTGTATTCGTATAAATTTTTTCTCTGTGCATTCTCTAGGTTTATTCATCTTAAATTCTGTTTTGTCTGGCATTTATATTGCTATGCTAGCTTTCTTTTTGGTTCATAATTGCCTGGTATAACTTTTTTCTTCCACTTAATTTTAATCTTTCCATATTCTTTTATTTCAGAGACATTTCTTCTAAACCATGCATTCACACATTGGTAAACTGCTGCTTAGTTTTTTTGTTATTGTTGTTTGTTTGGTTATTTGTTCATTTTTTAACTCCTAAGATTCTGCCTTTTAATAAGTGAGCTAAATCTCTGTTTCTGTTTTGACTGTTAAAATACCCAACGTAACAATTAAAATGTTTCAGCTTCAGGCAATAAATAATCTCGGCTGATACCACTTTAACAATAAGGAAATGCATTACCTTCATAACCAGTAGTCCAGAGGTAGGACAGGTTCCAGGTGCAATATGATCAATGACTCAGTGATGCCCTCAAGAACCTAAAAGTTTCCAGCTCTCTACTGTGCCCCTCTCAGCTTCATCCAAGGCTAGGTGCCCTCATGGCTGCAAAGAGGCTGATGGATCCAAAGGAGCTAAAGCTTCTAGCAGGAGGAAGAAAAAAATCCTCTCCCCTGACCAGGCAGGATAAATTATTCCCTTCAGTTGTAGACCAATTTAGGACACATTTATCTCCCTCCTCCTCCCCACACAGCAGAATCTCCAGGACTATGTCATTGTCTGCTTGGCCTGAATTCATCATACACAATAGAACCAATGTCAATATGTAGAGTCAGCCTCATTGTTCATACTGTTAGAACTCATTTCTGCCATCATCGCTGGTGTTTTCTATTTGCTATGCTTCATTTATTGTCTTCTCCTGGTTTCTGTTAATTAATCACATTTTCTTCGTTTCCTTTATTTTCCTTTACCCACTTAAAGTTATACAGCCTATATTTGTTCCTTTAATAATAATAACTAATTTTTCATATATATGTATATATGTGTACACGCACGCTATATATAGAGAGAGACAGAGAGAGAGAGAAAGGGAGAAATTTGAATTTTTTCCTTCAGAGGGACAGTTGGTACATATAACTCTTTCTTCCAAACCAAATTAGGACTTCTGCATACTTCAGCTCTCTTCAGAAATCCCTCCTCTAACTCCTCTGTTATTGTGCTATGGTGGGTTTTTTGTTTGTTCGTTTTGATATTTTGGTTTCATCTTATTTGAAGCATATTATGAGCAATATTACTATTATTCTCATTTATTTTAATGTCAATTTAGATTTACCACCATTTATTCTCTTTGCTTTTTGCATCTCACTTTTTCCCTCAGAATACTTTTTTATTCAAACTAAAGTTTATCGTTTCGTGATTGTTCTGATAACAGCAATCCATTAATATTACTGTGGGCAGGACATTTTTTACATTCTAGTAGGCCTAAAATATTTTTATCTTACCTTCACTCTTCCATTTAATGTTTCAAATCAGTAAAACGGCACACGATACATTTCCAAGAAGCGCAAAATATCCTCAGTCTTAAATGCTAGGTTGAGTCAGCCAGGAGTGGGAGCTCACGCCTTTAATCCCAGAACTTTGAGAGGCCGAGGCGGGTGGATTATCTGAGGTCAGGAGTTTGAGACCAGCCTGGCCAACATGGTGAAACCCCCTCTCTACTAAAAATACAAAAATCAGCTGGGTGTGGTAGCAGGTGCCTGTAATTCCAGCTACTCAGGAGGCTGAGGCAGGAAAATCACTTGAACCTGGGAGGCAGAGTTTGCAGTGAGCTGAGATCATACCACTGCCCTCCAGGCTGGGTGATCATCTGAAAAGAAGAATAAATAAATAAATGTCAAGTTGATTCATTAGAAATTTCTAGCAACCCAAATATTTTCCCTCATAACTTTGAAAATATACCCACTACTTTAGCATAACTATTGCTGCTGAGGAGAAGTAAGCCATTCTTACTGTGAGATTATAGTTACCCTCTTTATTTTTCTCTTTATTGGCTTTTAGGATTTCTCATTATAATTGCTATTATGCATTTGCACTATTAAGTGTCTAGATGTGGAATTCTGGCATGTATCTATCTAGCTCTAATTATTCTACTTCTTAGTCTTCCAGTTGGCCAATTTTACAGTTGCTCTGCCAAAGCACTATGAGCTTAACCAGCCCCAGACCAGTTTTTAAGTTAGTTTATGGCCTCAGAGTTCTTGTATCACACAGGCAGCATACGTTTGGGCCCCAAACATGTACAAGACACAGTCCTGGAACTGTGACCCAGCCCTGGTAAGATCATTTCCAACCCTCATCTGAGGCAGAAGCTTGCTTCAGGCTACAACTTCTGTCTAGTGGACAGTGTTATTTTTTTTTTCCTCCCTGTAAAAAAAAAGTGGGGAGTGGGGAAACACATTTGTAGCCCAAAGCCTCATACGAGGAATCCAATTTCTGAGTCTACCCTGACCCAGAGTTTATAAACTGAACTTTGTCCCCGTGATGATGTTGAAAAAGCTGCCGATGCCAATGTTGATGTCAAGCCGCCCTTGGGCAAGGTGATTTTGTCTTCTACTCACTACTTTGCATTCCCCTTTTGATTTTAGCATTGGAGAACTCCCTTCTTGCTTTGAGGTGTGACTTTTTTGAATATTTTAAATGTCTTGCCTAGGATTTCGATGAATTTCGGCTGGGAAGCATATTTCAGTATGTTCAATCCACTCTCTTGTCCAGGAAATTCCTTCGTATTTGTTACCAATGTTGGAAACCTCGGAATCACACAGGATTCCTTCCCGTCTCTCGATCAGTTACAAACCCTTATTTATTCTATTCCTAAAGCTCTTTCAATTTTACAGCCTGTTTACTAAGTCACCTTTACTGCTGCCAAAGCCAATTCCTTTGTTCAGGCTGCTAGCTTTCCTGATCTGAAAGCTTTCTTTTTAGTAACAAACCCTGGGGTGTGCTTTAACAAGGAAGGTAGTATTCCTGTCCCTCTCCCAGCTGTTCTCTTTGATCCCTTCCAGTCCAGTTTGTACAGTGACACTAAATTGAGGTATCTCTTTGAAATATAGATTTCTGGTTATAAGAGTTTATTATTCAATAAATAGTGTTGAGCCATTGGTTAGGCTTTTGGAAAACTTAGCTTCCAATAGTTCACTGTGTGCAAAAACAAACTCTTTGATGTTCTAGAAGCTATAAAACAGTAAAGGAAAAATCTAATTTTGAAATTATTCTAGTGTAGGAAACTCTTTCCTAAGCATGAGGCAATAACAAGAAATCATAAAAGAAACTGTCAGATGTACTTTATATAAATTTTAAATTTCCTTATAGTAAAAGTCAAAATAAAGTCAAAAGAGAAGTGTTATATTGAAAGAAATTATTAAATATTATTAAAATGACAGAATTTACCAAATTATATAATAAATTTCTATAAATAAGATAAATATGAAAGTCTCAATTTTTAAAATTGAGAAGGGAAAAGAACTGGCAACTTACAATAATAAATACAAATAGGCAGTGTTCATAGAAGAAGATTCTCAACCTCATTCAAAATAATGAAAATGAATATTTTTAAAATTTAAGCCCAGTAAATTCAAAGAAATTTAAAATATTGATAATTTCAATCCTTGGGAAACAAGTACAAGAGTAAACCACTGAGGCTATTTTCAAAGTCATTTTTGACTATATTTTTCAGGACTTTAAATTCTACACTCTTTGATCAAACAATATATTTCTAGAAACCTTAAAGAAATATTTGTATATGGGCACAAAAATGTGTGAACAAAATATCTTTGAAGTGATTCTTGTAACAACACTTTTCTCTAAAGAGGAAGTGGCTAAAATAAACTGTTTCATTCATTCTATGGGATACTATGAAACCTTTATAAAGAATAAGATACCCATATGTAAAAGACTCCCAGAACATTGTTATTGTGAAAAATACAAGTCACCAAAGACACAGCATGATTGTATTTGTGTTTTTTAATTAACAAATTTGAATCACAATGTGTGTATACAAATGTATGTATATGTGTGTATATGCAAGCATGTATGTGTGCATGTCCATGTATACATACCCACAGATGCATTGAAAGATAAATGAGGGACTGAACAATAAACCATACCTATTGGGAGGGAATGTAAGTTGATGAGGAGAGTAATAAGAAAAGCCAGAAATTTCTCCATATATGTCTAATTTTTAAAACCTTTTTAATAAAAATATAATTATGCAACAATTATATAACATTTTCTAAAACAAAAGTTGAATGACAATTTTGAACACACCAAAAAGGACAAGGAAAATTAATGTCACTTACAATCCCATCGTGACCTTTCGCGAATGAAAATCTCATCACTCTACGCAGTGATCAATGACTCCCCATTCCCTCCCAGATAAACAGCTAGTCCTTTAGCCTGTAGTGCTTATATCCCTGCCTCCTTCCTAGCTTCATGTCCTATTCTCCCCAAACTTGTAACCTCACATCTGACCAGGACTTGAAATATTCTGAATACATACACCTGCTATTTATTCTGCCTGAAATACAATCTCCTACCCTTGTCTGGCTAGCAAACTCTTATTCGCCCTTTATTCCCTTTTCTGTTTCAACATGAAAGTGTTTTTGTTAATGATTTTCTCTCACACTAAGGTTAACTCCTCTGCTAGGCCATCAACAGTTGAAAGAAGGGATGCCTCAGTGCCTGCTCCTCCTCGCCTACCTACCGAATCACTAGCACAAGAACTGGCTCACAGTAGGCCACACGCCAAATGATGAATTGAGAAACACAAAAATATAAGGACTCAGCAGCAGCTGCAGCAATGGAGGCTCGGCTCAAAAAGCACTACATTGTACTACCATGGAACCGGACTGGGTTCCATGACTTTCTCAAGCAACGCCTTACCCTGGACAGCAGAGATGGGGAAAGGGGAAAAATGCACCAGGGAAGGTTGCTGACAAAGAGGGCAAAGGACAAGGATCCCCATTCACTCTGCAATGATGCTAAGCACATGGTTCAGTGGCTGTTGCCGCTGGCGAGGGAGCCAGAGCTGAAGCAGAACTCCTGGAGGCTAAGGTGGAGGTAGGCTTAAACGTAAAACATTCAAGAGTATTTTTTCCCAAATCAAGCAAATCAGTATTTATTCAGGGGAGAAAAGTCTTCCATGGTCAAATGTTTGGGAAACACTGAATAAAGATGGAGATAATTCTCATTAGTAAAATTTCTCAGAGACTTGCATTTGATAAAGTGTTTTATTATGGATCTTCAAAAGCAGGATGCTGTACCAATTTTTACCAAGTGTATTTGACATCATGTATTAGTTTGCTAACAAAGTAACAAAGTACCACAAACAGAGTGGTTTAAACAACAGAAATTTATTGTCTCCCAGCTTTGGAGGCTGGAAGACCAAGATCAAGGTGTCAGGCGGGTTGTTGGTTCCTTCTGAGGGCTGTGAGGGAGAATCCGTGTTCCCGCCTTCCCCAGCTTCTGGGGGTTTGCTGGCAATCTTTGGCCTTCCTTGGCTTGTAGATACCTCTGATCTCTGCCTCATGTTCACATAGTGTTCTCCTTGTGTGTGTGTCTACCTCCACGTTTCTTTTATAATGAGGACACCACTCATGCTAGGTTAGCAGCCTTCCCTACTCCAGTATGACCTCATCTTAACTTGACTGATTGCACCTGCCACAACCCTGTTTCCAAATAAAATCACATTCGGAAGTAATAGGCATTAGGATTTCAACATATGAATTTGGAAAGGGACACATTTCAAGCCAAAACGCACAGTAACCATTTGGCATAAAACATGTAGCAGAACTGGTATCCACTGAGCTCACTTTTAGTAAGATCTGCCTAGACTAGATCGTGTCACAAGGTTCAGCCAACTGAGAGCTAAAGATAGGGCTCATTTCACTGAGTCCCTAGAAGGTACCAGGCAATCCAAGAAAAGTAATATTGTGTAGGAATTTTACAAATGGGAAAACAGATTCTGATCATTCAAGACACTAGCTAAAAGTGACCAGGCTGAGATTCAACCCAAGATCTGTCTCACTACCAAATCACCGCTCTCACTCCAACTCACTGCTTCGCAAAAGAATATGAGCATCATTAAAACGAGATCCTTGTTGTGGAAATAATGGGGTTATTTTTCCACCCCTCACTAATGCCTAATCCATACTGAAAAGTGCATGAGATTTGAAACAAAGCAAAGGCAGTGAGGCTTTCTTCTCATCGTGGAAATAAATCTGTTTAATACATATGAAGCCCTCCTGGTTAAATGTTTACCTTTTGAACCCTACACTAAAGAAAATGGTTTCTTGAAGCTCCAGCTAATCTTTTAGCAAACTGTCAAACTAAAAACTTGGGTGCTTCTTGATGAGGATTTTAACTGCACTGTTGATTATAGTGCAGCTAGAAACCATTTTCAGACTTATCTTCATATGATTTAATTGACATTGAGAGGTATTTTAATTGAAACGTTAGACTTCTTCAGTAGAACTACCCTTTGTTTCTAGCAAGGCAATCTAGCTTTTATGTTTTTAATCGCCATCTGTTGTTCGATAAATGTCAAATCGTTCCTAATGGTCTCTCTAAGCATAGGGTTGTTTTTTTTTAATTTGCTTTTGTACTCAGTGTTCGTTATGGGCAAATGAGTCCTTGCCGTAAAAGAGCGACATTTCTCATGGTGCTCCAGTCCCGTTAGAAGGAAAAAGTGATTAGAAATAAAGAGACAAGAGAAATGCTGCTGCCTTTTTTTTATTTCTTCTCGGCAGTGGAGAGATTTAGAAAGTCTATAAAAATGTTGCCTCTCAGCAGTGCTAGTGATTTTAGTCCTATTCAAACCATTTAAAAAAAAAAAACAAACCCAGAGATCTCCAAAAATCTTTGAGTCATTGAATCGTCTCAAATGATAGAGACTAATATATAACAGAGGGTTAGCAGAGGGAAATCCACTAGACACAGCCAAGTTCAAGATGTATCAAAGAGCTCTTGACTTCACAAGACAACAGAGAGCTTTTTAAATCTGTGACTATTTTGCAGGAACAAAGCAAAAATGATGCAAGAACCCCATGACTCAAGTTCCCCCATGGACTCTGATCTGATCCATCTCACCCTCCAGAGGTGAAGGAAGAAGATGGCCACCAACTTCAGATGATGCTCAGTAATGGGTGGGAAGGAGAGAACCTCCCCAGGGGGATGCAGAAAATGATGGAAAGAGACACGAGAGTATTTTGCTTTTCCTCATTAGTTTTCTGACACAAAACATTCTCCATGAAATGTCATCTTCCAACATTAAATAACCAAATGACAAATGACACCAGCTCTCTGGAGCCCTGGAGAGCCCTATAGATAATTATGTGGCTCTTGGGAAAAGGGAGGGGGTGTTTGTGGAAATGTGTGTGTATATCAGGTCACAATCAGCTTTCTAACCAAGAAGTATGCTTGACTGCATGGATCAGGGTTTACAATATTCTTCAAGGGCTGGGAGAAGTATATTCTAGAAGGTAATTAGAATTGGTTGAAATACAGGGCTATAAATGGGTGACTGGTGAGATTTTACAAGAAACAGATCATAACTCAACATTCTAATGACTTTTTCTTTGGAGAAGGTCAGCAAAGCTATTAACAAGGGAAGTGGGCATGCAGAGTTCTCCATCCCAGACTGTGACTGAACTTTGAACAAATCCTTCATCAGGTTTCTGACTAATTATCTGGACTGGCTGTCTTTCCTCAAAACATGAAGAGGGACTAAATGGGCAGCTGGCTTTCTGATGGACCTTCTTCACTTTTCTACTTCTCTTTCCTCAAAGGGACAAGAATAAACATGAGGCAAGTTCATTTTTTCAGGTGCTATGGCCAAAACTCACTGCCATGATGTAAGGCTTTGGGAAACCTAATGACTAAGGGTATGTAGGGATAGCCTCTCTGAAGTGAAAGACAAGGTTTGTAAAACAATAAGTTGTTACAAATTAAAGTCCCCCAGACCTGAGTAGAATTTCCCATACAAAGCAGGGGAGATGAGGCTTTGTAAGAGTTTCTCTACCAACTGGCCCCTACCTGAGACATGGGTGAACACACCAACATGGACCATGGGCCACAATGGTATTTAGAAGTCCTTAACCCCAGTGCTCCAAGTTGAGAGCATGAGGCTGGAGCCCGACTTCCCCATTGCTACCTTGCGTTCTTCGTGTTCACATCAACTAGACTGCTCATTAGGTTTAAACTATATTCAGAGAGTATGTTGATTTACTCTTATTTCCCTACTCCCCATCCTTCAAACTCAAAATAGTGGCTGGAACCTCAACAAATACTTGTTAAATTTAAGAAATTACAAACTGGATGATTTCAGGGGCGCCTCAGAGCAGCTTTGAGCTCCTTTCAAATTATCCTGCTCTCCCCTCAAAATGTTGGAGGTTGGAGATGAATTCCCCTTGGGCTTCTGCTTTTTCTAGAAAGCCAGAATCTGTCTATCCTTTTGTTTCTGTATATCCTCGCATGATTGATATAGTTTGGATGTATATCCCTGCCCAAATCTCATTTGAAATGTAATCTCCAATGTTGGAGGTGGGGCCTGGTGGCAGGTAATTAGATATGGGGGTAGATTTCTCATGAATGTTTTAGCATCATCCTCTTGGTGCTATCTTTGCAATAGTGAGTTCTCCTGAGATCTAGCCATTTAAAAGTGTGTGGCACCTCCCCTTCTCTTGCTCCTGCTTTTGCCATATGAAGGGCTACTCCCCCTTTGCCTTCCACCATGATTGTAAGCTTCCTGAGGCCTTTCCAGATGCCAGCATCATGCTTCCTGTACAGCCTGCAGAACTGTGAGCCAGTTAAATCTCTTTTCTTATAAACTACCCAATCTAAAGTATTTCCTTCCAGTGATACAAAACTGGACTAAAATATAGTGATCTTGACCCTAGGGCCCTCCTTCTGCAAGCCAAAGGCCAAGATAACCACCAGAATCAGTACCAACAAAATCATCCTTCCAGCTGTGGCATTTCTTCCCCATGCTACCAGGCACCCTCACCAAACTAAACGATTTGGCCCCAGACTCTAGAATCAAAGTGTTGTCAAAAGTGAAAATTGTGAGGGACAAGAGAGAAATATGTCTCAGGCCATCATATCTTCCTTACAGTATTATCACTCCCTTAATAATGATTATTTCTATGATGTCCTGTATTATAGATGTCTTATAATTGCCCTACATATGATTACTTATACACTGTGATGTATAAGTCCATCATTTCCTTTATTTTCAATGCCAGATCTTAACATTCATGTTGGACTCAGCTCTTGTTGTTCTCAGCTTCCATAGAAATGGAGTTTTAATAGGCAGGGTCCCCTCACCAGCCTCCCTTATATCAGTAGTAAGCCTAGCCTTAGCCCTCAGATTCCCAGGCCCACCCATGTCCTGCCTCAGCTCCCCTGAGGTTGGCTTAGTTCCTGACATCGCTGGCTCTGGGCATCATGCAGTCATGCTCTGGGGATGGTTCTGTGTAACCAAGGTAACAATACATTGCCTTAATTACTATTTGAAGATGTTTGTTATGGAAGGATACCAGGAGAGCTTTTTCAGCACCACTGCTATTAAGAATTCTAAAGGTTAAGGCCTTCAGTAAACTGTGATTAGGAAAAAATCAACAGAATAACTACATAATCATCCACTATATTTAGTAGGCGAGCAATTTCCCCAGTAACCTGGCACCTCTACCCCACACCCTTCTTCAACCCCTCAGGAAGTCTCCTGGCCAGAACACGTGATGCGTTTCCAGCCTAGCACCTGGAGCAGGACCACGGGCCCCAAATATCTCAGCATCTCACCTAATAAAAGAGAGTCCAGCTCCAAAAGAAAAAGAAAGAAAACGACTTATAGTAAAATGGTTGGGTGAGGTAGTGCTGGTTCATAAGCAAAACTGTTATATAAAATTCCAGCCAGTCTTTCTTCCCTTACGTTCATGCCAGATGCAGCCCCATTTCTTAGATTGCTGAAAATCTGGTAGCAAGTGTTCTATCATGTCTTCCACATACTGTGGGCTCCTTTTTCTGTGACTTTTCTGCCTTTCAAGAAATCCCTTTCTCTTCTTTCCAATGCTGGTCTGCTCTTCTTTCCCCTCGCCCCCACTGGAAAAAAAAAAAAAGCTGGTTTTCAGAAAGTTTGTCATGTATACCTTAGTGTGTCCTGAAATTCACTTATGGGAGGAGAGAAAAGACGACTTATTGAGTACTTACCATGTGCCAGGAATGGTTCTAGGGCACCACATATATTACTCTATCGAAGTCTCATAACCACCCAAAGAGATACTTTACTATTATCTAATTCCCATTTTACAGATGCGAAAACTGAGGCACAGAAAGACTAAGAATCTTGCCCAGGGTCACACAACTAGTAAGTGTCTGGGCTGACTGTAAACTTCATACCCTCAGCCTCTAAACTCTTCTACTTTTCGAACACTTTTCATCACACCAGCCCTCATTTATTAGGAAAGACTGAAATAGAATGCATGTTAAATCTGGCACCTTAGAAGTACCTTTCAATGCTGCCTGTGCTCTAGCTATATCTGTTTGTAACCTGTGGATTACAGGCGCCCAGAAGAGAGGAATGGAGACAGAACAGGGCCAAGCTGGTTTTCTCAGTTATAAAGAGAAACTGTGAGAGCTGCCCACTGGGACTTTCAACCTACTTTTCTCTGCCCCCAGGATTACATCACAATAGAGGGTCAGGGCTCCCAGACCCCCTGGTTTCCACCAGACCGTCACACAGGGTGTCTCAGTAGGATTTTAATTTAACATAGAGATTCCAGCTCAAAAAGGTCTGGAAACCACTGGGGATGGAGCAATCACCCAGGTGTCAGCTTCCTTAATTGCTAAGCCCTTCTCACAGCTGATTTACACAGTTCTGTACTCCCTGGAGAGGCAAGGTAGGTGGGTGTAGAACCAGGGCACATTCTGGAGTCTATCTACCCATCACCACCTCTGCGACTGTCAGCGGCCCTCGCCGGAAGCAGAGAGAGAGCTCCTAAGGGACGGGGACACACTAGTGATGACTGTGACTTTAACATCAGCCCAGATAGGCAAGCCTAAATAATGTCTAAGGGTAAGTGAAAATCAGATGAATCTGTGTGAGCCCTTCCAGCAAGCACAAAACATTTGGATACTCATTCCTTCACCTGTCTTCAGAATTCTTTAATTTAGTTACACAGCGTTCCCGTGGTCTTTATGCTATTTCTCGCCTCCCTGTATAAGCCCCGTGAAATGCTGAAGACTACCCATAAACAGGTGTGTGTGCATACGGCCGAGATTTCAGCCAGGCTACTAGGCTTGTCTACTCTGAGTACCTCTCAGCAGGGCTTCTGTGGATCACAGAACCGATGCTCTGTTCCCAACATGCATCCGAACTTACAAATCGTATTCAGGGCACTCTCAGCATTACAGGCTCTGGGGAGGCAATAGGGCAGAGGCCCAGGGGGAATCTTGGAGCCAGAATGATGGGGCTGAGTTCACATCCCAGTTTTGTCACTTACAAAGCTGTGGGACCTGGGGAGACTTCCTAGTGGAACCTCTTTGTTCCAGGTTAATCATCTGTAAAATGGGGATAATAATGCTGCCTAGTGGCGGGGTTGTTGTTCTATGCATAAAATGCTGGCACGTGGCAAGAGGTCCCTAAGCATCAGCTATATATAGCTGGGGCAGCTCTTCCCAGCCCTGCCATGTTGGCCCTTCTCACTCCAGTAAGAGCGTCCTGGCTGCTGCCGCTGCGGAGTACAGATGCCCACAGTCAAACAGGAAGATTAGTGCCGTCCTTGTTGGAGACAATCAGAAGTTACAAGGTTCCTGGGGGAGGCTGGCACTTCATTAGGCTTTCTTCCTGGTGTAACTTAAAATTGAAAAGGCTGCCTGAAGCATCTTGCGATTGGAACAAATATTCTTCATTCATTCACCCCATATTTATTGAGCACATTTTAAAAATAATAGCCAATGCTGCATCAACACTCCTACGTAAACGCTGTGCTAAATGATTTCTGCCTATGCACAACAGCTAACGTTCATTTTGCATAAGAGACTCAGAGAGGTAAGCGAACATGCCTCAGGCCACACAGTAGTGGCAGAGCTGACATCCCACAGGGTGGCCTGTGCTCTCTCTCTCCTCCTCTCTGTCCCCTCCTTATCTGTGAAATGGGAGGCTGCAAATCCCACCTCCTTTCTTGCTAGCTCATAGAAAAGTCCCCAGGCATCTGTCTACACACTGAAACCAGACGGGAGCAATGCTGGAGTAAGCATTGCTATTTAGCCACACAAAAGCCAGGCTTCCGTTTAAACTTTACACACAAAACCCCTTTGATCTCCGCGCCACCGCATTCAGACAGAAGGTATAAAGAGAGGCTTCCTTGTTTTCAAGCTATACAGATGTCACTGTGATAAAATATTGTCTTGGGTGTGCCTGTCATAGGCATTTTTTTAAATTCCAAGTAGGTATTTTAGTCTGCTTCAAGCAGACATCTTTTTTTTTTTTTCAGAGAAATAAAATATTTTGTTTATTGTAATTAGCAGTTAGTATTTTTTCAACTGAACAATAACACGAGGACCAAAGTACAGATAGTACAACTACAGAGTATTCAAAAGTTTCTAAAAATATTCACAATGACATCAAATTACATCTGCCTCCCCTCAGCACCCCACCCCCACCAGCACCACTACACACACATACACAGAAAGAACACAAGGCTGCCTTGCTTGGTGATTGAGGTATACAATTCCCACTCAGTGAAAGTCACATAGCTACCACCTCATGCAGTGCTCTGAAAGTTTTATTAATAAAAAAGCCGTAGAGCAAACCCTGTGGTTGAAAGCATTTTTAGCACAGAGGACCAGACAGGAAGCCCAGAGGGGTCTCTTGAATACAATGTCTGTCAGGCTTTTAGTCTCCAGCGCTCCGCAGTCTGGCAGGTGCTGTGGGCACCTCGATTCACAGCTATCTCACTCAGCAGGGAAGCTGTTCACTTCCCTGGCTCAAAGAGCACAATAGCTTCCTAGCCCTCTCCTGTATGCCCAGTGGCCTAGTGAAGCTCTCTCGCCCAGAACTGGGCTGCAATCCCAGCCTGGGTTCAACCGTCTCAGAGCCCATCCCCTGACTGGAGGCTCCATCAGGACCACAAACCCCAAGCTCTCCTCTAGGGGCGGCGTGGCAGGGTCAAGCAGCATACATGCTAGGGACTAGCAGGCCTGGGTCTGGGGTGTGACTCTGCCTTTTGCCAGATTGGAGACCTCAGGCCTGTTTCTGGTCCTCTCCAAATGTATTTCATCAAATACTAGATGGTGACAGTAGTAATTACCACATAAAGCAGTTGTGAGATAAAATACACAAAAATACTTGGTAAATACTCAGTTTAATTATTCTTGGTTTACATCCCCTTCAATGTATTTTGCCTTCTTTTCCTGATGAAACAGGGCCAGGTGCAGTGGCTCATGCCTGTAATACTAGCACTTGGGAGGCCAAGGCAGGAGGATCATGTGAGCCCAGAAATCCGAGGTTGCAGTGAGCTATAATTGCCACAGCACTCCAGCCTGGGTGACAGAGTCTCAAAAAGGTAGATTGTCAAAAAGGTGAAGCTAGAAAAAGAATGAAATGCCTCCTACACGAATTCAGCCTGACTACAGTTAACAATGGAGGGAAAATTCATATGTGGGAAGGGGGCAGGTGGACTCAGGTTCACCTTCTTCCTGGGGTCTTTGGGTGACGTCCGCTGCCAGCACCACTGTTCTCAGGGACTTGTACTTCCCCTTTATACTCTTGCCCAGACATGTGCTCTCCTCCAGTCCCACATGACAAAGCAGAGACCCAGCCATAAAATCTTTAGAAAGTTAAACTAATGGCTCAGGGATCAAAAAAAAGATAAACAGAAAATAACAAGCAACCAGATCATTTGGTTTATACAATAATAGTTTATCCATTTTTATTTAGTAAGGAGCTAAATGTACATGGAGCTACAAGGGCACATTTAGTCCCTGCCATCCTAGATGGCCCTCCTGAACCTCCACACCAGAGATGATGAATCCATAGCGTACATCCTGCAGTCTTCCCTTGGCTGCTCATGGCAGACATCACTAATCAACCACACCATTCTTCCTTACTGAATGAAGACTTAGCCTTAGTACTCCAGCATCAACTACCAGTCAATCAAAGGTAAATCAGCTTTGTGATCCCTGCCTCAGACTCTTCAAAGTTATTTTCAAAAGGCCAAAGCTCAGAGAAGGCCAGGAAATGCTTTTTCATGCCCACCTAAGACCCACAAGTCTTGGTTTCCTATCTGAAGACCGCCCCTTGCCTCCCACCAGGAAAAATTTATGCCACAGCAGCCAACATCTGCCCACAGAGATATCCTTCTCTATTACCACTGAAAACCACACATTTATGGGAAATTCAATAAGAGAAGGATTCTTACAGGAGGCTCCTCTTATAGCTTCCACCTTACCCTCAAATCCAGAATCAACACCAGAGGCTGCTGCAGTACTGGCTGAAGATGGATATCTTCATCATGTTGTCATAAATCTACCCTGCCGTTATCATCCTCACTGGGACAAAGAAAAGTGCACCACTGACTAGTTACAATAATTCCTTTGTCCTCCATACTATACCTCCTCAAAGTGCCAGAACCAAGGAGGGAAAAATTGTTTTCCCTAAAATTTGGTGAGCACCCAGCTAGGAATGCGAAAATTCTGATTTTCAGTTCTGATTTTCAGTGGTACAGTTATGTCAAGGCCAAGCTGGTACCAGGGGAGGCAAGGACTGCTCCTGCCTTTCCTCGAGTTTTCTTCTTGACCCCTGACCCCTTCCTGGGCTTTACTTGTGTCATTAGTTTTCACACCAACTCTGTGAGGTATGTATTTTTGATGCCCATTTTACAAATAAGATAACTAAGGTTCAGAGAGGTTAAAAATTTCTTCCCAAAGTTACATTGCTAGTAAATAGTTGAACAAGAACTTGAAAATGAGACTGTACAGCTTCAAGTCCCATGCTCCTATACCATACTGGCCCTACTGTCAGATCCTCAAGGTCATCCTCAGATCCAGACTGGCCCAGGACCAGGGCCCTACTGCCATCATCCTTTGCCTTTGGGAGTACAAGAAAAAGTCTGAATCCCAAAGAAGGGCTTCAATAACACTGTTTACATAATAAAGTGTTGTGGGCTTGTTCATGGACATAGCTGGTGATGACCGAATGCTGGGTGCCCTCAATGACTCAAGATACCAACTCAATGCCTCTTCAGCTATCAGCATGATGCTGAGAGGCAGGCAGATGACAGCCATGTCTTAAGACTATTCCAGACCAAGAATGCTAACCGCAACCAGTCCATCAACAAGCACTGGCAGGTCTTCTCTAAAACAAATCAGTTCAGTTCTTTCACTTCTACTGCCCCACCAGCATATCTCTCCAGAAACTACAGTAACTCTTAAACTCATGTTCCCCTCATCTACTCTCTGCCAAATTCATGTCCACACAGTCATCAAATTCCCTCCTTTAAAGCCACCAATGGTTTCTGGTTATTCTTTAGAACAAAATCCAGGCACCTTATGATGGCTTTCAAGTTTATACCTGATCTGGCCCCTGCCTGCTCTCCTCACATTTATTTACTTCTTTATCTGTTTTGTGTCTGTTTGTCCAAGTAGAAAGTTTATTGTAAGAAGGGATATTTTTTGTCTGTATACTTCTATAATTGCAATGTCTAGCACGGTGCCTGCTTTATACTAAACCCACAAAAATATTGATTGGGTATATAAATTAACATCATCTGGAACATGTAGATGAATATAAACTCTTCCCTAAAGCAGCTTCCTAGAGTTGTTGGTTTTAGGATCTAAAGAAGTATAATGGCCTAGAAACCAGAAGACTTGAGTTTCAGATTGTATCAGTACTTTAATTAACAGCATGAGTGTAGGAACATCCTCAGCCTCAATTTCCCTATCTGTAAATGTTCTTTCCCACAGACAGATGTGATAATTCTACTTATGTAGCAAACTTTATTGAGTGACTACTATCTTCAAAGCAAAGCACTAAACTGGGTACCAACAAGGCCAAGCTGAATAAGACACAGCACTTGTCTAGGAGAAATGCACAGGCTATTTAGAAGTGAAGTGAGAATATGTAAACAGGGAGAACGTATAATCATCTTATTGTGTGCTCCAACAGAAAACCAATGAAAATACAAAGCACCACAAAGGAGCAGCAGTCATTTCCATTTGACGTTCAGAGTGGAGACCACCCTTAAGGTGGATTTTGAAGACAGGTAGAATGACAGGCAGGAGGGTCGGATTACCACATAGACCACAAGAGGAGGCATCATTTCCAGGAAACAGGAACTAATTCCAAAACGCTGGCTGTAGAGAGTTCAGAGAGGTCCAGGTGCCAGGTAGGCTTGCACAGGTAGAGCCTGGAGCTTTTATGTCGGCTAAGGAGTTTCCATCTTATCCTATAGAAGAAGGATTTTAAGCAGAGGCATGACTTAACTAAGTCCGTCTTTTAGAAAGATTATTCTGACAGCAGCCTGGAGGGTAGATTAGGAGGAAAGTACAATAAAAACAGAGACTGAGGAGGGCACGCCATGACAGCAATCCAGGCTAGCAGGGTACCCCAGAGTATCAGAGAGAAGAGGCAGAAGAGTCACGACCACTGAAATATCAGGTAAGTCTTCGCTGCCCCGAGAGTGGAAATATCCAAGCTTGGGTGACTGATTGATACTATTTTTTTAAACACAGGGCACAAGAGGAGGAGCCCCTTTAGGAAGAAATATACAAAACTCCTTCTTGAACCTGGGTCCACTTCTGGGAAAATACACACAGGCAGGATGTTGTGGCTAGTGCTCTCGTCGTTTTGAGAAGACCACCGCAGCTGGGACTCCTTAACCAAGTGGACGCCCATTCCTTCATCTCTCAGCCACGGTCAGAGCAAGTTATGATTGCTTCTTTCCTCATGGGGGTGTAGTGAGGCTTTGTTTCTCTGTTTAAAGAGCTGTGCCACATTCAGATGAAAGGAGCTCTGTTAGGAGCATAAGGAGACCATGCACAAAGGAACGTTTAAAGGCTGCCTGAAGGGTAAGAGACAGGCTTGCAGGGGGCTCGTTCTGGCTTCATAATTAGATTTAAAGATCCAGAGATGAAAAATAAAAGATACAGACAGCAGAAGATATGGATTAGTTCTCTCTCCAGATGGATTAACATTTGGGTTGTTTTTCCCAGATGTGACTGGCCGGGATTAGAAACCTTCCATGCTTTCTGCAAGGGGACACGCACACGGAGGCAGAGAAGACCCGGGGGGCCTCTAAAGAGACAGCTGTCAGCTCATCAGCTCACCATGGGGACCATACTCCGCAGAGGTGCAGAGGCTGGGACCTCAGGCATGAGATGCAGCCTCTTACAGCCCAGAAAGCCACCACCAGTCCCTCCACCCTCACAAAGCCCAAAGGGACTGTGCATCAGCCACCAGCGCCCAGAAGCCTGGAAAATCAGAAAGAAGCTTGGTTGGTACTAAGCACCAGATGGCTCCCTTTCGGAAAAGACTTTCTAAGTATCCACAACAGGCTTTCTTCACCACTAACCTTTGAGGCCACTTCTCCGGCTGCACCTGGCTTGCACTAGTTGCTCCTCCCCAGGGTCGCTGTGAAAATGGGTCAGACTTTGTGAGCTCTGGAAAAACAACTCTTCTTCCAGGTTACAAATCTCTGGAAGAAACAGCCCCTTCTTCTGCCTGCACGTTGTGGCTTCCTCACACTCACTCCTTCCTCCACTGCCCTCTGCCCATTTCTAGCACTTGAGTCTTACCTATCTTTATATCCCTGACAAATCACACACTTCCCCCAAAGCCTTCCCAGATTTCCCAGTAGGATTCCCTCTCTCTCTCTTCTCCTGTTGCATTTTGTTTGTTATAACCTTGAGTTGTCTGCTTGCACTGTAGCTTCTGTGGTTCTAAGTTTCTCTCCCACTGTTGATTTTCAAACCTCTGAGAGCAGAGCTGTGTGGAACTCACCCTGGTAGCCTCCAGGGCATGCTACACTGAAGCTGTTCAGTCAATGTTTGTTGAATTCATTAGACTAGGTGAGTAAAAGCAGCAAGTTTTGCTGCTGCAATGAGCAGAGGCGGATATCCTCAAAGTGATCTGTTTCTACTAGCTGCCTAGATTTCATAACCCAGTGTTATTGCAGGGGGACTTGGGGATATCTGGCAGGAGCCATGGTTATAGGTCTGAGAGCATCCACTGGCCAGACCTGCCAGCAGTTCACAGGGGCAGAGTTGTGCCTCTGGGAAGAATTCTGGCTCAGATATGGCTTGGTTGAATCCTGGATCCCTCCACCACATTTGAGCCCTGGAAGTAATAGGTGAATCTCTCACTCTCTGATTCTTCATTTCTTCATCTGTAAAATCATGATTCCAACCCTTGCAGATAATTGTAGGAAGAGTGTGAAATCTGTAGGATGCGTAGGCACTTTGCACAGTGCCTGCCACCAAATACGTGTGCAACCAATTCTTCGAATAATTCTTTCATTCATGGGAAATACTAACCAAGACAAGGCACTGCCTGGAGGTAGAGATGCCCAACCTATAAACAAGACTGTTTTTTGCGGTGCAGGTTAGTGAAAATAGTTAGGTGTCAGTGCATCTGTAATCTGAGACATGAGACCTGAATTCTGACCTAGCTTTTTTGGCACCCCAAGAATATACTGAATAACATGTCTGAGTCTTGATTATACCAAGTCAAAGCCATGGATCTCACCATCTCCACAGGGTTCTTGTGAGTAGCAAAACACCACAAGACTATTGACTCTCTTATGAAATGCAGACGTATTGCACAGCCCTGTGCTCAGCCCCTAGTAAGCAACCCATGAATAAGAGTTAGTTTTGATTGTTATATTTTTTTCCTTCTAGACTCTAAGCTCCTTGGAGCCAAGAATCATTTCAGTTTTGCTTCTAATTCTGTCATCACATTCTTAACACAGTCTCTGAGGGGATCTTAATGAATGAAAAAAGAAATTAAGGACCTGTCCGGTGTCTTTAAATGCTGAAGCACAGAGACTGTGATAATTAGTAATGTTTATTTCATTCTACTGGCATTCAATGATTGCTAGTTAGAGGCAGTGACCAGTTCAAGTCAGAAAGTATTTCCGCTATTGAATCTGTGATTGCATTGTATCATGAATGAAAATAAATCAACATTTTTCTTTTCTTTCTCAATGTAGTCATTATCTCTGTGCAATAATTGAAGATTGGGAGAAATTCTATGTTTCTTCTTTTTTAATGTTGACCGACAAACTTGTGATCTTGAATGCATATGAGTAATTAGTATTTATTAACTTGATTTATAAGCTTGGGCACATAGCTTTATAGTGGAAATTCTTCAAATTTTCTTGACCATGGGTGCCAGTAGACAGAAGACAACCTGAATCCATGACCACTGTGAGTTTTTTCTTAGCCAAAGAACCACACTTCTGACCTTGTCCAAATTCATGACTCCAGAAGTAAAAAAGAAGAGAGAAATGACCATTTTTAATGTGTCCAGCCTTGTCCAAGGACTTTGCATTTGGGTTGCAGTAATTTGTGCCACCTACTAAATAAATATTTCTGGCTCTTCTGGACACACTTCACGTCCCCCTTGAGGTTGGGTTTGGCTACATAACTTGCTTTGGACAATGAAATGTGAGCAGAAGTGATGTGTGTCACTTCTGGGATGAAGTTTGTAGAGTCAACATGCAATTTACACACTCACTTTCCCTTTGCCATGGCAATGTGCCACATCATGGCACCTCCTTCAGCCTGGGACCTGATCTGAAACAGAGTCCTTGGCCAACTCCCTATAAATATGTGGCATTAGCAAGAAATCTTTCATGGTTTAAGGCACTGTGACAGTCATGTGTTGCTGAAGCATAGCCCAGCCTATTCTAACTGTTAAAATATGTTAGTTCTTTAATTCTCATAAAACAAAATCCATGAGGTAGATTTTGGGAGGCAATCCTTCACAGATCTCATGCATTCTCCATATCTTGCAAGCGTGGCAGTATCAGCCTTTGTTCCCACACATCTTCTCAAGGACATGTGGAGAGCCAGTAGCCTGAAAAAAGGGAAGACAGTATCTTCTGCCAGAGGACAGGGCAAGCATGCTTACAGCCCATTTTAAAAATCCAGGACACCTAGTCTTGGGGGTCCCTCTTCTTCAACACAGCTCACTCTCTGTACAAGCATACATCAGAGCCATTTGCAAAGGAAACTGATACAAACATAGTAATGTTCATGGTTTGCTATGCTGTGAGTAATAAAGTCCATGTACCTGACCCAAAATACCCATGTCTTCCACAAGCATCTTTGAAAATGTGGTAGGGCATGTTGAAAGTAGGTAAAATCAGGCCAGGAATGGTGGCTCTCACCTGTAATCCCAGCACTTTGGGAGGCCAAGGCAGGCAGATCACCTGAGGTCAGGAGTTCAAGACCAGCCTGGCCAACATTGTGAAACCCCGTCTCTATTAAATATATATAAATTAGCCGGCGTAGAGGCAGGTACATGTAATCCCAGTTGCTCAGGAGGCTGAAGCAAGAGAATCACTTGTACCCAGGAGGCAGAAGTTGCAGTGAGCCAAGATCATGCCATTGCACTCCAGCCTAGGTGACAAGAGTAAAACTCCACCTAAAAAAAAAAAAAAAAAAAGTAGATAAAATCTTAGATTTCTCACAGTTCTTGACAGTCGGTATTAACATTACCATTTTACACGTGACAAATTGAACCTCAGAGAGAATAAGTTACCCAAGGTCAGAGCACTAATGATTGGCAGATCCCATTTTTCCCATTATTCCACATTGTTTGCCATTTTAAAAAACCCATAAAATACCACTAATTCATTCCCATATTCATTAAGTCATTCATTTATTTGATTAATGTCTATTAAATAACTACTTTACATCAATCACTAAGCAAAGGTACTGTTTTCTAGAGTTCCTTAAGAAGCAGCATTGAATTCTCCCACCATAACTAGTTTTGAGAGTGTCTTAATCTTGGCATGTACTATATCCATTTTCAACTGCCTTTGCCCAGCAAGCAGATGACTTGGATAGTATAGCAATGAGTCAAGTTTCCCACAAATTTAACATCAGGGGTACATTTCACCTATTGGAGCAGTGATATGTCTGGGAGAAGAGGCTTAACTCAGTCTCCCTGTCCTTTCCTGAGGCCTGCAACAGATGAAGAACCAGCACTCAGCATAACTAAGCTGTAATAGAGTTTTACATGTCCCTCTGCTGCAAAAGCCTCATGGTCTTAGGTCCCAGGAAAAGTGAGTCAAGTCTGATATTCCCCCACCCTTAAGTCATCCTTTTCTAGCAGGACATAATGAGAAGACTTTGGGTGACAGCCTTGGGTTCACCTCTTGACTCTAACCCTAACCTATGACTTCAATAATTTGGGTGCAGTTTCTTTCATCTCTCCAGGCTTCCATTTTGTCACCCATAAAATAGGGAAATAGTACCTAATTTATAAAATGTTTGTGAAGATTAATAAATGAGATCTCATGTATAAAGCACGGTATCTAGCACATAGTAGGTTTTCAAGAAATAACAACTCACATTGTTACCATCATCATTTTGCTTTGGCTGGGAAGACAGAACAACCCTTTAAACAAAATGAAAATTAGAGATTAGATGCAGAGCCACTAGCTGAAAGCCAAAGGGGAAGACAAAGTGTTATAATCACCTCTCCTGGGAAAAACAATAAATCCAGGCAGCTATGCTGCTCCCGCTCTTAGGCAACACAACAGGAGGACCGCGTTTGAGGACTTCTGTCTCAGAACACATGAGTGTCCACGTACAGAGCACTCTTCAGGTGATGCAGGGGATATAGAGAGGAAGAAGACACAGTCCTGCCCTCCAGGAGTTTATTATCTGCCAAGATTGGGACAAAGGGAGAATTCTCCAGCCAAAAGAATCATTCTAATATGGGGCAAACTGAGAGGAGAGAGGAACATGCACTAGGTATTCATGTTGAGTAAGCTTTCATTCTAGTGAAGAGGGTAACGACAGGCTTCACATAGGAGCATTTGGGATAGACACTGATCATTGATGAAATTTCAACACAGAGACATGGGAAAAGGGAGGGCAATTAAGGCAAGGGGAAAGTAAGAAGTCAGTAAAAGATTGGGTCCACAGGAGAACAGCAAGTAATGCCTTTTGGGTGGAAAATGCAATGGAGTAACCAGGAAACAGGGTCTACACAATGGATGGCCTTGAAAGAATGCTTAATCTGGTCATCAGTGAAGAGTGGCAGCCTCAGGACTATGTTTAAAAAAGATTAATTTGCCAATTGTATGCAGGACAGGTTGGAGGAAGAAGAGGTTGGCAGCAGAGAAACCAATTAGTTAAGCATGCAACATTTGGCTGGGCACCTGGGTGCCGTGGTGCGTGCCTGCAATCCCAGCTACTTGGGAGGCTGAGGCAGGAGAATCGCTTGAGTCCAGGAGGCAGAAGTCACAGTGCCACTGCACTCCAGCCTGGGAGATACAGCCAGACTCCATCTCAAAAAAAAAGATGCAACGTTTGAGGCATAAATGAATTCAGAGGAGCAGCCATGAGAACAGAAAGGATTCCAGGAAAGGTAAAAACTCTAGATTCAAGGAAGAGAAGATGGAGAAGAAGCTTAACAATACCCAAGCCAGGTAGCAAACATTTTCTGTACTGGACAAAGAGAGGGCATCAGCAAAGCTTCCCTGTGATGGGGTTGCTGCCCACACAGTACGAAGGGAAGCCATGTGCCTGGACAGTCCCCCCACCAGGACCAAATTCATTAAGTCTTTGAGGGTAAACTTCAGCAGTAACTTTCTAGCAAAGACGAAATATTATCCATCTAATAGTAGACTGAGCAAAGAACCCATGGGCTTGACTGTTTTGAAAGCTTTTAAATACAAGCATGATGGAGGATGCCATCCCGCTGATCAGAAGACTTAGGATTAGTTTAGCTGAGGTTTAGAGGTCAAGTTCAGGTTTAGGTAGCCTCCAAATCAGTATATACAAGGCTTTCTTAGGGGAGATCCCAAAGGATCCCCAAACCAGAGACATTTCCAACTGTCCTAGGTGCAGCCCAGGAAAGGAAGGAAGAGGAAAACGACTCCGGATTGACCAAGGATATTAGTTAGGAATTTGACTACCACTTTCACAAAAACAGCCTGATGGAAAACCTTGGCCTGTACAGCTTTGGAGGATGAGCTTTACAAACTTGCAGTATGGATTAAGGTTCTGACAAGAGTTGACATTTTGACCCAATAATTTACTTAATATCCTAAGGACATGATCAAAGGTGCAGACAAAAGATTTATATTTAAGAAGTTTATATGAGAAAAATCCAAGTTTAGAAGAAAAAATAAGAAGTTTATAAAGTCAAAAAATATCATTAAATAGGGAAAACAAACTAACTTGCAACTATAGGAAAATGATTAAATAAATTGATATGTCTATGGAATAATTTGTAGATATTAAAAATCATTTTTATTCAATGAGATAAAATCTAAAGATTTGAGGGCACTGTATTCATTAGCTACTGCCACAATAAAGTTGCACAATTATCTCTCCCTCTCAAAAGTCATGATTTTAAAAAATAAGGGAAGTTGCCCACAAAAGAATGTTAAATGAAAAAAGCAGCCTACTGAATTATACATACATTAGGAACTCACAGCCGACTAAAATATATATATACATTACAATAGGAACCTATGTCTATAATTACATCTTCTATCAGTCTGTACCCAATGGGAAGAGAAGCAGTCTCTAAGAGGTGGAATTGAGGCAGACTTTATTTCCTTCTTCCTATCCGCATGAGCTCTCCAATTTTTCTGTGATACATGTGTATTAACAACGATCATAATAATTAACATTTATTGAAGACTTGGCATGTACCAAGTAAGGTACTAAGAACTTTACATACATATCACCTCCACTTAATCCTCATAGCAACTACAAAATAAGCACAATCATCGCACCCATTTTACAACTGAGAAAATAGAGGCTTAGGTTATTTGCTCAAAGTCACCTATCTGGGAAAGGGTGGAAGCTTGAAGTTAGATCCAAGGGACCCCAATTCCTCTACATTTAATTATGACATTAACGCTCCCTGATGATCAGTACGTATGTATGTGTGTACTGCTTTCAATTCAAAATTGCCCTTTCTTTATAAAGGAGTACAGAGTGTTTAGCAAAATAAAGCATGACCTTCAGGGGCTAGACTATGGTTTTCTGCCAAGTAATTCACCATTTATGCAAATGTCACTCAACACCAATAAAAAGAACTTCTTTATGATGGAAGGAATGTGGATAATAAAAGGTCAAAGAAAACTACTTTCCCTTGCTAGTAATTAGCTAATTAAGTAAATTATGTTAAGTAGTTAACACTAGAACTAGTCATTAGAGTTTGCAAGTAGAATAAGAACAAATAAGAATGTGTTTTTTACTTTGAAATAAAAGGAAATGAGAAAAATCTGCCCATTTTCCCCTTGGGAAGCCTGAGCCTGTTTCTATGATAGGCAGAGCAGGGAAGGGGAAGCACATTGATGCCCCCCCACCAGGCTTCTGATCCAGCCCAGCCTGACCACCTGTCAGCTGTGTGAAGACCTTGGGTGGGTCATTTAACCTCTCTGGGTCTCAATTTCCTTATCTATAGAGCAAAGAGGTGAGTCTAGACGATGTTTTGGTTCATTCATAACTCTGATTACCTCTGCTTTTATGCTTCTATGACAAAATCAATATACAGGATAAACCTATATCTGAAAAGGCTAGTCAACTATCAGGCACAGGAATCCAGCATTTTGCATGGTTCTTCTGCTATAAAAAGCAGGGTCCCTGCCCTTCTCCCCAGCCTGGAAGCCTCAACTGAGATCCCAGGTCTTCGCCAAAGCTTTCTGCAAAAAAGCAGCTAAAATAGCGGTGCTACTAAAGAGAAAAAAGTGGAATCAGGGAGGGGAGACAGTAGGGTACCCTAGGGATTGCCAGAGTAATTCCCACCCAGGCTTCCTTTTTGGAATTGCAAGGAGCATTGCATTCTGATTCCTTTTCCCCTACCCTTTGCCAGCAGGATCTGTGAGACTAAAGGGTCATCGTTCTAGAAATTGCCAAGCTAATTTATAAAACGAGAAAAAGAGTTATTTTCTGTGATGTAGCATGATTTCTCCCCGATAATGCAGGCTCAGGCTGGTAGCGCCTGGCTTGCTTCTCCTCCACACCAATCAATATTCTGCTCACGGTGCTGCACACAGGAGAGTCAAGGCCAAACTCAGAGGATGCACAATAGTCACAGGCCAAGAGCAGGCTGTTTTCTGGGGGACAGATCCTGTTACCCTCTTGTTGTCTGGGGACAGCAAAAAGTAGAAAAAGGAGCAGGACTTCTTCAGCAGTGTCTGAAAGACAAACACCCGTGCTAAATCACTACAGGATCTACCTGCAGGAACTTTAAGGAGACAAAACATAACTCCAAGCTGCATGGTTTCTGGTAAACAAAACACTTCCTGTTCTTTACCGAACTGTGTTCTTCTGTTCAGCCCCCACACAGCAATTGCCATTTTGTAAGCCAGGAGCCTGGCCATGCTAGGCCCTACGGAATATATGAAGTTGGATGAATGGGACTAGACCTGGATGCTTCCTGTAATGAGTATAAAAACTAAATAAAAGGTTGACTGTGAGCATGCTTCCTTGGACAGAAGAGAGCACATTTTTCTCTTCCACAAGCCTCTTCCTGCTGTGCTTAAAGGTTCTTAAATACTAGAGCTGGAAGACAGGATGAGGATACACTGGAAACTAGCATTTATGGATCATCCTATGGGGCAGACACGGTGCTAAAAGCTGGAATATATTATATCAGTCAATCCTCACAACTACCACATTTCATAGTTAAGGAAACAGACTCAGAGTGTTTAAGAAACTTGACCAAGGTAACACAGCTCATAAATTATGGAGCTGAGAGGATTTGAACTCAAGTTTCATTGCCTCCAAAACCAGACCTTTTTATACTAAGTCATACTATCAGCTCTCCCATATGTTGGTGCCTGCTTTGTGTGTGTGTGTATACGCATGTGTATGCATGTGTGTGTACACACATATCTCCAAAGTCCCTCTCCTATGGAGTGGCCAGGACGAGTGATCAGCCTTCACTCTGCTGGTGCTGGAAGCAGATGTGACTGTGTCCTCCCCCTACTCTGAGTACTTCCCATCACACCACACCCCTACTGTCTAGGCAGCAGACAAGAACCCACTGGGCAGTTACACTACCACACAGCCACATCTTCAGCATATTGTACCCCCAAAAAGTTACATTCAGGACACTGGCCACAAGTAGACTAACCCAGCATGTCATTTTCCAAAGCCTCGTCCCTGCTGCCAGGCCTGCAGCTTCAGTGCTAAGCAGTGATCACAACATCAGGGGCCTAAGGAGGAATCAGGGATCCACAGACAATGTGTTCCAGTTCAATCTGCATTTTTGGTTCAGTTGATGTCCTTTAGGCTTGCCTTGTTTCCCCCCGACCCCCGACTTGATTCATGTTTCTACTTGTCACTGAATTGCTACGTGAAGTTAGAAGTATGTGTCTCCTTGCAGCTTCCCCAAAACCAGACCAAACGCAATGAAGAGAGAAACAAAAGAGACAAAACAAATGTCCTTTTTCTATGAGGTGCCTATAAATAGGGTGATTATATGATTTATTCTTCAAACTGGAACCTTTCTGAGAGTAAAAAGGGCTCACTATTAATAATTATAGCAGGACAACAAGCATGAACAGAGTGAGGCAAGCTCTCATGGTTGCCCAGGCTGGTGTGCAGTGGTGAGATCTTGGCTCACTGCAATCTTGACCTCCTGGGCTCAAGCAATCCTTGCACTCCAGCCTCACAAGTGGCTGGGACTACAGGCATGCACCACCATGCCAGGCTAATTTGTTTTTGTTGTACTATTTATAGAGGTTTGGTTTTGCCACGTTGCCCAATCTGGTCTCCTGGACTCAAGTGATCCTCCTGCCTCTGCCTCCCAAAGTGCTGGGATTATAGACATGAGCCACTGCACCTGACCTATTGTTAATATCCATAAAAAAACAAGGGGAAAAAAATAGTTTTTTCCTGAGAAGTGGTGGAGAAAAGATGCCCGGCAAAGGCAGGAAAAGGTATCTTTCCAGTCTTTCTGTCTCCTTTTCCTTTTCCTTAAACTGTCCAGATGTTCCTCATCAATACCCAGCTCCACTTTCCTCAAAGTCTTTATACTCCTCATTATTCAAACTTTTCAGGCAAGGTTTAAAAAGCATTCTGAATAAATTCTCTTTGCCAGAGATATTTGCATTTTAACTGTGAACAAATCTCTAAGGCAAAGGAATGGCTCTCAGCAGCCTCAGAATCAGAATTGTACACCAGGTGGGCAGAGGCCGCCTCCGTTCTCTTGTGAGGCCCCTTCATAATGAAAAAGCACCTCCCCCTTCTTCACTTTGCCAGAGGGCTTAAAAGGAATAACCTGGCACTCACGCGGATTGAATCCCTAGGATTAACTGGCTCTCGGCTTTGTCGATACAAGGTTAATGAGAGGCAGACGCCGGAGGTGCACGCTGTGCCAAGCTGGCACCCTCACCTATCAGGAGAAGACCACAGGATGCACACCTCTCTGCAATGCCTCACAGATGTGGGGGGGCCTACTCCAGAATCCCCTATTTCAGTCAGACAAAAATGAAGTTTCTCCCTGTCAGCAACAATGACAGCCATGCAGACCAGAGCTCTGCTGCTGGCCCAATCTGCAGCCAAATGACAGCAGAGTGGCACCGAGAGAGAGCTCCCAGGGTACTTCTTGATTGGGTGCACAGAGTCAGAGTCTACTAATGGCCATTTAAATACCAGTCCCATTAGCTGCGTCGCTGTAGAACTACCTACCAGATGTGTAACAACCAGAGTTACTGGTCTGTTTGCAGCTGGTTGTACCTTCTCTGGGCTCATGCCCTATTCGTTTAAGTGGCTGTTTCTCCATCTGCTTAAATGAGAGAACCGTGATACAGCCCCAGGACATGTAGTCTCACACATCCCCACAAGATGACCAGCGCAAGAGCAGGAGGGAGAACAGTGTCGTGGTCAGATGACTGCAACCATCTGATTTTTATGAAAAACAACATTTAAAAAGAACAACTATGCTATTGCCACCAGAGTATTTTATTTTTCTGCTGGGAGAAGAAAAGCTCTCTGAATGTTTTATTCAGCAGGAACTAGAACACTGTTATTACAAACTTTCTTTCCCAAACTAATTCCCTGAGCTTATGCTGCCAGAATTTCTTCTCTCCAGGGCAGTTCTGCCTTCACTCATTGACTTTTCAGATCCTGCTAGAAAATCTGCCACCCAGGCTCCAGCAAGCAACAGATCATCTCAGTGGGCCTGTAAAACTCAGTGTGGTGCAGCCCCACCCAGGATCATTCTGAGAAAACCGATAAACTGCGTGTTATCGTTTGAAAGAATCAGAACACTACCATAACTTATCAGAGTGCTCTTCAGGTGGAGATCAGGGCCTGTAGACGGACTCAGGGTGGTCCTCCTCTACACTGTCACCTCCTAAGAGCAGTAGCCTGTTGGCCAAATAATCCCATAATTCTTCCTGGGAAAAATTTCAGCCAGTATTTCAGGGATGATGAACAGGGGAAAATATGGGGTATGGAATATTCCGAATTCTGGAAGCTTCTGAGTGGTTCTGATACAGGAAATACAAAGAGATTATTTAGGCAGATAGTAAGGTTAAAAGAGTCCTCGGCAGAATTTTCCTTTTAACTGAAAAAGCAACCCCAAACTTATTTCTTTTCTAACAAAGAGCAGCCTGAAAACTTGAGCTACAAACAGAGATAGGCAAGGAAGCTTGCATGGATGAAGGCCTGCAACTGTGCCAATACAAAAGGGCTACCTGAGGGCCAGGTATGTTCAACATGGAGGTTTCATCTTCCCTTTATTTTGTCACCATGTGCACAGTAACGAAACAGGCAACATGGTGCTGGCCAGGTAGAGAACCATCTGCGTAATAAAAGATTAGGCCAGCTTTCCACACCCTATGCAAATGACATACCTGGTCCAACCAATCTTTCCTGCCCTATGTAAATCAGACACTGCCTCCTCAAGCTCATCTGTAAAATCCATGTCATTTCACTGCAGAAGTGGAAAATCTGCTTGGGACCCCTCTCTCTGCAGGAGAGAGCTTTTCTCTTTCTTTCCCCTATTACACCTCCACTCATAACCTCATTCCTTGTGTGTCCACATCCTTGATATCCTCAGTGTGAGACAACAAACCTCAGGTATTGCCCTAGGCAATGACGCTGCTTCCGTTCTACCCAGAAACAGAAGAGATTCTTACCCAGAGACAAAACAGAATTGAGGGGCCTGAAGCTCTCCTAGAACAGTGATAGGTCACCAGAGAGAAATTTGCCATGTGATGCCATGCAACTCTGATGAAGTCTGGTGGAGGAGCTATAAATTGTAAAGCCCAGTTCCCCTTCAAAAGTCAGTTTGGGGCTAGGTGCAGTGGCTCATGCCTGTAATCCCAGCATGAGCCACTTTGCCTAGGAGGCTGAGGTAGGAGGATCACCTGAGGTCAGGAGTTCAAGACAAGCCTGTCCAACATAACAAAACCCTGTCTCTACTAAACTAAAAATATAAAAAAGAAAAAAAATTAGCCTAGTATGGTGCCACACGCCTGCGATCCCAGCTACTCAGGAGGCTGAGGCAAGAGAATGGTTTGAACCCTGGAGGCAGAAGTTGCCATGAGACAAGATCATGCCACTGCAATCCAGCCTGGGTGACAGAGCGAGACTCCATCTCAAAAAAAGAAAAAAAAAAAGTTCATTTGGAGGGTGCATTGTTAGAGGAGAAACTTTCCCCCATTATGGTGGTATCAGGCTAAGCTACCACTGGAATGTGAACATTATAAAAAAAATGGTGACAAATGACCAGGGGATAGAGGAGGTGCTAAAAGAAGCAATCACCAAGCAGCTGCAATGATGAAAACAGGGATTACTGAATGAAGTTGTTGTGCGAGATATTGACTATTGGCACTGGCATCAATTTTCAACCTCTCCTATCATTTTCACTGTGCCACAGAGGAAGAAAGATTAAAACTACATTTCCCAGGCTCCTCTGATACAGTTCAGGGTGATTTTAGATTCGGTCAATGAGATCCACTTAGATTAGATTTGAAAGGTGGAAGGCTTACTGTGGGTAGGATAAGTGAGCACCAGCAGAGATGAGTGCTTGTGGCAGATTCCAGAGTCCATCATCTGGTATCAGGGTGGAGAATGTGGGGATGACACCAATGGTAGCAGCAGATGCAGTCTCTTGATTTCTACGTTGTAGGTAGTGGAGTGACCTCAAAGCCAATTGTTAAATTGCAGCCCCTAGTTGCCCTGCACCTTTCCAATTATTTTTTTAGCACCTGATTCCCTGTATTAAATCCTTTTCTTCCTGTAATACCTATAGTGGTAAGGCACACTGGCTGGCTGCTCACCAAGCTATTTTCTATTCTCCTGTGCACCCATCAACTATATGTTTCCCAGCCTTCTTTGCAGCTAGGCGTGACCTACGCTAATGGAATGTGAGCAGAAACGGTGGACATCACTCTTAGACCAGAGCTAAACCAACCTCTCACCCAGGCTCTTCACATTCCTTTCCTTTCTAGTTATGTGATGCAAACGAGCATGATGACCTTGGAAGCTATATATGGAGATGGTGATAACACAAGATGGAGCAAGCCTGGGTCCCTGACGCACTGCTTGAAAGAGAGTCATCTTGGAAGAGAAGCTTTGTCCCATCGTGGCAGCACCCAGACAAAACCACAAACGGGGAGTGAGGGGGAAAAGGGTGTTGGGATAAGAGAGACTTTAAAAGAAGCAATGACCAAGGACAAAATGATGAGAGCAGTGGTCAGTGAAGTGAGGGAGAAAAATACCCCACTGCTACGCCAAGTCACTGAGATAGTGAGGTTTATCTAATAGATCAGTTAGCAGCTCCAGTTACAAGGTGTTGTTTCCGTTCTTACATTGAACCTTGACAACAGCCACCAAGGTGAAAGAGAAAAATCACTAGTAATGTTGATATAAAAATATTATTGGTCACAACCAAAAAGAACACATGAGTTGACAAAATCTAAAAAGAGAAGAGACTTGGTAACTATGTGAGGCAAGTGATGTGTTAATTCACTTAATGACGGCAATTATTTCACAGTGAATACCTATATCAAAGCACCATGTTGTATACCTTGAATATGTACAATTTTTATTTGTCAATTTTACTTCAATAAAGCTGGGTGGGGGGGAAGAGAAGACTTAAGAAAGTTGAAGTCACCATCAATGTGATGGATGGAGGTACAGAAATCAAATTTCTTTGATAGAATATAAACCTGGGCCCTATCCATTCTTTCATACCCATCCTCTGCCACCCTCCACATACACTGAGCTCTAGCCAAACCCCTCAGAAGTCCTCAAACACACCATAGGTCTTTCCTTAATGTCCTCAGAGCAGTCGAGGTCTGAAAAACCCTTCTACTAGCAGAACTTTTGGCTCCAAGAGGTTCAGGTGCCACCCAAGAAACCTCCCTGTTGTACGAACTGAAGGCCATTTTTCCCTACTGGACCTTGATTCCAAGGGCTATTCCCCCTGAATGAGTTCCAGGAACAGATGCAGATATCAGAGACAAGTGGGCACATCCAGGGCTACAGATGTGGGGCCTGGCAACTGAACTGACAGCTCAAACAGCATCTCTCACCCATAAGCCAGGCCAGCTGGTCTGTTCCACTGACTAAGAGCGCGCCTTAGAAACATGCCTGCCTTTTATTTTCTGGTGTGTCACAACTTACCCTTTTGTTGTTCCAGAACATTCTGGAGTACAGGAAGCTAATCACCTTCCATGGCATGACATCTGTTGAGATGACTGAAGGCTCAGGCACAGAGCCTCCCGGCGTCATCCCGAAGGCAGCCCACACAGTCAGAAGACAAAGGATGAAGCTCTCCCTTTCAGTGATTCATGAACAAGAAGAGGAGAAAAAATAGACTTTTAGGTTGGTGATATAAACAAACCTTAAGAGGTACATGCATTTTACTAAAAGTGGAGTACAAAATAAGTACCCATGAGTGTTCTGAAAAGGGTGATACCCGTGTTGACTACAGCAAAGCAAGCAGAAAAGCATACGCATATAGTTGAGTCTTATCCACGGGGCTCCATGAGACCCAGCCTTCATTTAGGTTGTCAGTGGACCAAAAGAAATGGGAAACAGGTTCATTTCTGCTGCTCACATTGGCCAATCTTTTGGGGTCAAAGCACAGAAAATATCAGCACTGAGGATCGATCTTGGAGTTGAGGACAAAGAGAGGTTGTTCTAGCCTTTGGAACTCTTCATGCCAAAATGACACCCGCTTCAAAAAGTCACGAGCTACAACAGCCATTGTAGAAGGAAATGTAAACTTGAATCCCAGTTAGCTTTATATCTTGTCAACCCAATGACTGTTCTGAACCTAAAATTCAAAATGAGAAATAGGGATTAAAAACTCATTGTAAAGGACAGAGCATGGGCCAAAGACTTCCCTAAACACTTTATATACTTAATTCCATTTAATTTATCCCACAGGACTGTGAGGTAGGTGGTTTTATCCCATCTTACAGAAAAAGACACTGAGTCTCAGAAAAGTTAAGGCACCATCCCAAAACCATACCATATGCAAGTAGCAGGACCAAGAGTCAAATCCATTTTTGCATGACTCTGAATCCTCTGCTCATAACCGCTCTATGTGGTGTTAATTAATATCCAGTCTCACCTGGGTAGGAATGCTTGTGGTATAGGAGTAAGATTGGAGAACAAACCTTCAACAAGCCTGATAAGAAGAAAACCTCATGCTTCGGGAGCGCTGACTGGTAGGTTTGATTGGTGCACAGATTCAGACCCTTCCCATGGCCCTACAAGCCACGCGGGAACACTTAGAAGGGCAGTAGGTCACCACAGCTCTCCATAATCCCCTACCCCACCCCAGGAAAGATAATAAACAGTGCAGGGAACCCCAAGAGCACTGGTAATGCCCAATTCCCCTCTGGGGTAATTTGAACCACTAGTTCTCTTGTTGAAGAAGACAGATTCAAAAGCCTATTCACTATATAATTCCATGTCCATGACTTTGGGGAAAAAGCAAACCGTAGGTTTAGGAAACAGATCAGTGGTGGCCAGAGACTGGAAGGTGGGGGTAGGAGCTGACTATTAAAAAAGCACAAGAGAACATTTCAGGGAGGATGGAAGTGTTTTATTTCCTAATTGTGGTGGCCTTTACACGACTATACACTTGTCAAAACTCATTGAATTGTGCACTTAAAACTGGCAGGTTTTACCACATGTGAATTATACCTTATGTAATTTATGTTTATAATATATATATATATATATATATGTAAATTTCAAACAGGCGCTAGCAGATGAATCTGGAGCTAAAATTCCCATTGCGTAACTGCACTGAGGTAAACCCAGGAGCCTGAATCCCTGAGTCCTTCAACCTTCCCAGCATGGATATTTCCTGCAGGCAGCCACTGCTGACTGATACACCATGTCCAGTGGGAAAGAAGCTGGGAAGTGTATTTTTTCAGGCAAATGCTTCTGCAGCAGTTCAAATAAGCAGCTGATTGCTAGGGTTATCTTGGCTTCCTGCCTCCTTTCCTGAATCTTCAGAGGTCATACTGTGTACTCAGTAGAAACATTCATCTGGAGAACTGCCTAGAGCCAGATTAAACATAACATCTTGGTTTTTAACTTGTATCTCACATGACATACATGTCTTTATCTTCATATCTTGTTGCATTTTGAAGGCCATACCTGTCTCTACTGAGCCCTGAAGGGATGGGGAAAAATCTTACTGAAAATACTAAATATTATAGCTGCCATCTGGCTCAAAAAGCTTGGCAAGGATTCAAAATGAGCACTTCAGAAAGACTAACTCCATCAGTCCAGTTGTCCTTCCAGCTCTGGGTCACCTGTCCTCTTACACATTCTCTTTGGTAAAGGTACTTCTCTTCCTGGTACAGCCAGTTAGTCCTTTTGCTTTCTGCCCAAGTCCTCCTGTTTGGGGAAGATCCAGAGGCTTCTGATCCATGTTAATAGCTCAGTTGGAAAAGAAACATAAGCCACATAAATGTAGTCTAGCATTGGAAATAATCAGATCAGTCATGCAAATTAATTAGTACATAAGGTCATATCCCAAAAGATAATAGGGCAATCTCGTACAATAACTGCCAGAAAGAGTGGATTTTAAAGGGAAAGAAAAACTAAAGAGCCAGTCTGACTTTGGACTCTTATTAAAGTTATTAATATCATCTGTTGTTAGCTATGTGATCTCCTAGCACTGGTGTTTGGGAGGTAGCCATTCTCTGAACATCATAGCAAGATAGGGACTACCCCGGTAAGAGCTTTTTTTTTTTTTTTTAACTAAAAAGTAAATAAAACAAAAGACGACTTTTTTTCAAAGCACATTTTAATCATGTATTTAAAAAGGGGGAGTAAAGCATTTAAATGGCCATCCTATAGACTAGACTTGACCATCAAAGGAAAAACAAAGACCACATGATAAAGCCATTCGAAAGCACAGAAGTACATCACGTACGCTAGCAAGGCTTCCAACTACTGCACTGATTAGCTAGATATTCTCAGTAGCTTTTCTGTATCTCATCCTAGAAAAAAATTAAATTTTTATTTTCTTACAAGTTCCAGGCTTAAACAAAGGCAAAAATTACATGCAACAATTGATAGGCTCATAAGTTGCACATATGCTCCAAGGTCTTTATTATATAACAATAAATGCTAGCACTTTATTGCTACCATCAGATTATCTTAGTCTTAGAGCCATGTAAATAGAAGTTCATGATGAAATCAAAGAAAACTAATTTTTCTAATCTTATATCTGTTCCATAGAAAACTATTAATTTTTTTAAAGCAAGATGTAGAGAGTGGGTGGGGGAATTGGTTAGCAAGTCTGGTTCTGATCTTCTGAGCTGCCTTTGGAAGGAAGTTAAGGTAGAGGGTTCTACTGACTTTTAGGTAAGTGGACAATGAGAGAAAAGAAAAAGCACGTGCCTCATCTGCAGGTCCTTCAGGGCTTTATTTGCAGTGTACAATTTAATGCATAAAAAGGCCTTTCTCCATAAAACTTAGTGCTTTACAGGTACAATAGAAGCATGCCAACTTTACTTATCTGCCACATACAAGCATCATTCCAGGTGCTAGTGAGGAAAAAAAAAAAGTTGGAGATTTGGTCCCTCAAGGAGCTCCAGATATTAATCTGCCTAACTAATCCCCAGGCACGGAGTAATTAGTGGGGTTACATGGAAGAGAACTGGTCACTGGGCAATCTTTCCTGTACAAAGAATCCCTGGAAGCCATACTGAGTTATCTTTAAGTTCCTTAATTTCCAGATGCCACATCACAGTAGGCTTCACTAGACCCACAGTGCCCCTAGACCTCTGACAATCCCACCCTAGGAGGACTTCACTTCAGTTGGAAAATGCAT
The DNA here is from genome assembly GCF_001604975.1 of Cebus imitator. Classification (NCBI taxonomy): domain Eukaryota; kingdom Metazoa; phylum Chordata; class Mammalia; order Primates; family Cebidae; genus Cebus; species Cebus imitator. The sequence continues at coordinate 776,536 of NW_016107768.1, read as the reverse complement.
CTGAAGAGGCAGATGGCTCCTGAGAGAACTCACCAAATTAAGACAAATATCCTAGGTCTCTAGTGTGTAGAACTATGCACCTAAATATTGCTGCAGAACGAACACACTTCTAGAAGCTCCTGCAGACATATAAGAAAGTGGAGAAGACGATTTTTTCAACAAACATTTTATTTCTCTTTCACCCTAATACCTAAACAGCTTACTGGGGCTTCTGCAGGACAAAAAGATCATAATTCAGAAGGTAACCATCATTATAGACATAAAGTTTCCGGTCAAAAGGGTTATAGTTAATGCTCTGTACTTTTTCCTGCATCTTCCACATTACAATGTCTAGTTTGCCCTCTTTCCCTGTGTTTGTATCATAGTAGTAAAAAATTTCTTCTGCTCTGGTGTTCAAAGTACGGGTGGCATACAGAACCCCACATACCATGAAGGCATTAGAAGCAGATGGCTTATACTGCTTGGTATACCAGGTGTTTAGCACCTCAAGTGTGGTGTCATTGAGTTTACTAATCACCATGTTACCAGTGCTGGCTTCAGTTGAATAAATCACCCACAATCCATTCTCATCCACAGCAAAGTCAATATCTTGCCAAGCAACATTTGCATATGAAAAACGGTTATTATAGGCAGCATCAGGAAGAGTTTGAGTAACAGCAACACTGTGGGTGGTGAGGTTAATTCTGGCAATATTCCTGGTGTTGTACAAATTGACGTACATGTTGTTGTTGTAAACTGCTGTACCACTACCTTGGCCATAGGTGATCCGCAGCTCTCGAGCATTTATATACAATAGCAAATCATCTATTGTGTTGTACAGTCTGTAATACTCCAACAGTCTCCCATCTGTATTCAATGGCGCCACCCAATACAGTTCTTTGTTTGGATGTTGGGAAGAGTGATCCCTACCCCAAGCACCATACTTATAAGAAAACCCTTTCCAGTTGAGCTGAACCACAGACGGTTTGCTGACGTTCACCACACCACCATGACCACAGCTTCCTATACAAACAAGAAAGTAAAGAGGCATTTTTAGAGAAAAGAAATGATGGAATACAAATAGTTTAATATCCTAAGCACCAAAGGAATCTATAAATATGTTTCCTGTCAAGGTTCAATAACAACCGTGGTTCTGATGGAGAAGGAGGGCCAAACCTCCTCTTAGTTTCAGTCTTAATGCAAACTCGATGTCAGTTCTATGGAGAACTACCTGCTGCTTCCACGGGTGGGCTTTCAATCTAGAAAACAGGAATAATGAAACTGCCAAGAACCATATTTAAAAAGTATGAAAGCCCAGAGAGAGGAAAGGGAGACTTAGTAAATTTAATACATTTCTTTCTATCAGAGGGCATTTTGCAAATATTATCTTATTTCATTTTTCTTATAGCAAAATCAAGAAAGCAAGATTATTCCACAATCCTAACCTATTTCTATAAATTCAAAAGATGTTATTCACTGGGTCAGTCAACCCCAGAAAGAATTGTGATGAAGGAAAAGGTTTTCCAGGCAAGGCTTCATGCCCTTCCTCATTCTCCCCTTCCCTGGAACCCCAACTGCACATCCATGCCAGGTACCAATCATGCTTTAAGCTATTCTCAGAAGAGGACATTTTAAATATAGCACATTATAGATCCAGAAAGATGGTCCTATAATGGTGGGATTTCACCCTTGAGAAGCCATAAAGTTATTTTGGGGCAACATTGCCTGCTCCTTCCCCAATGCACAGCCCATCAATAAATCACTTGGTGAGCATCCTGCTGCAGAGTTACACGGTGAGTCCACATATGCTATTGTGCCATAAAATGACATGCAAGCATTTCATCTTTCCATCCCGACACTGTCATTGTCACAATGTGTACAATCAAGTGGGACCAGATTCACTGGTCCACTGAATCTACATTCCCTGTAACACTTGGGTAAATGACTCAGTCTGGGCAATCAGCCCTTCTCATTGTACTCCCTCTGAAATGCCTGCCATCCAGGAGTTTATGAGCTATAAAAATAAAATAAAATTCCTCCAGTATTTTTATAATAACTATCCAAAGAGTTGAACACACATTTTCTGGGATCTTAACATTCAAAAAAAAAAAAAAAACCCATGAGATGGTTTATTGGATAACAAAGAAAACCCAACTTCAAGTATATTTGAGGTCATATTCCCTCGTCATGCTGCTCAGAGCAGAGCAGGTGAGACAGCAAAGGAGCAGAACCTGAATCATTGGATCTGGTTTCAAATGCTTGGGGGGAGTCAGAGAGCCATTGAGAAACATGAGGTGAGCTGGAGCCAAAAGCAGAGCTGCAAAGAATTGCCTGAAATTAGCATGGAGGCGGGGAAGGGGGAGCAAAGCCTTTGTCTCTGGGTCTCTGCTGTGTCCAATATGGAAAGACTCATTCCTTTGCTAGCTAAATGCTTTTCCTCCCCACCTTCCTCACCCAAGAACTGCTCAAAGGTGAAACCATTACTAGAAATTCTGTTTTTATTTTTCCAACCTGCTGGGGCTTTTTGGTCCCAGAATTAAATATGTGTTCCTTAAATGCTCTCATAAATCCGCAGTTGGTGAGAAAGCCAGCCAACCATACAACAGGTAGAGAAATGAAACCACACTGTACCCAACCTCAAATAATTTTGCATATCATTAAGCAGAACACAGTAGCAGGTTTATTTTAATAATGCATGTGCCATTTCATAAATAAAAAAGCAACGTGTGTTCAGCCAAGAGACTATTCTCCACTGAAGAAATAATAAATAAAATTATAAATTATTATTTCTTCTACTAAAAATGATCTCTCAGATGAATGCTTGTTTGCTTTTGTTTATGAAACAATGCATGAATTATTAAAATAAAGTTAGCAGTGTGTTCAGTTTAATGATAACAAAAACTGTTCAAGTTTCCATATGCTACAAACTGGATGTTCTAGTTAAAATATCTTCCTGAGAACTTATTTATTTAACCACATTTCATTCAGAGGAAAGTCACTTTTTTTCTTTTAGGTAAGAAGACAAGAATTGTTTGCTTCATTGAATGTTGCCTTCCTGAAAAGAAAATATCCCGAACCAACAGCAACAAAATATTTAAGGAAAATTTATGATGCATATAACTTATTCAAGCACCTCCACAAGGTTAAAGATAAACTATTCTGTCCCTAGATGTGAACATTTTTAGATATGAAGGAACCAAAGAAAACTTTTCAAAAATTACTATTACTACTACCGTTGCCATATACTAATTGAACTATTATTAGTATAATAGTATTAGTGCTATTACTATTGTGACTAATAATAATGTGGCTTATCATTTCATAAGCTGACCAGAAGATTCAAATTGCCCAGTAAAAATATTAAAATTGTATGAAACTCTTTTTCTCACCTCCCAAACATTCCTAAACACTTTCCTGTTCATTTGCTATCCTCCTTTTATCCTCTATGGGCAAGGATAAAGGGCCATTTTTAGGGCCTTGGCTATGGTAGAAAGGAAGTAAAAACAGAAATGAGAACCCAACATTGTTGCCAATGCTACACACGTGGCCACAACAATGTCAGACCAGGAAAAATGCTGTGGCAGGCTTCCTCGACTCCTGGCAGCAAACCATCTTGGACATGATACTGAAACTGACAGCCAGCCCAGTGCCCACTGTTCCTCAGAGTCCCCATCTCCCCATCCCATCTTCACTGGGCTTCTCACTACCCTCCCTTATCTCAAACTCCTTCCCAGCCCCTTCCTTCATGTCAAGGGTTTAGATGCACTTCATTCCCAGTTTCCATCCCAATTTCATCCTGACACTTGGGCAACAACCCATAGCCCAATCGTGACCCAAGAATTCTGAAAGATCCTTGAATCATTTTGCATTTTCTGGTGGAAGAGAATACACAGCACAGAACTGTCAGGAGCAAAGTGTCCTTTTACCTACTCCACAAGCAAGGAAGCAAAGATAATTTGGTGTTAAGCAGATAGATGAGTTGTTGGAATTTTCTTGTCACTTCCAGAAACCGCAGGTGTACCTCTCTGTTAGAGCATCTGTGGAAGGCAGCCTCGTATGGAAAATACTACTAGACAGATTCTAATTGAAAGCCTGATTCCAATACTAGCTGTATAAATTTGAGCAAGTTACTTAACCTTCTGAGCCTCAGTTTCCTCATGTTAGAAGAAAAATAATAATACCAACTGTGTAAAACAGTTATGAAAAATACAGAGAATGCATGTAAATGTTACTCAGTAAATGGTAAATATCTCAATATAATTATGTTACAATTGGAGGTTTAGATGTCTCCTTTCCTAGATAGTGGCTTCTGGAGGTTTCTTTATGCATCCTGGTAACCCCAGTACCCAGAACAGGGCCAGCCACACAGTGGCACCAATTCTGTTTTGTAGAATAAAGGAATGAAAGACTAATCAAATCACCTAAACTCAGCTTACCCTTATTTATAAGACACTAGCCTTCCACCCTGCTACATATCTGGTTTTTCAAAAAGCCTGGTATTTATTCCACGGAACATAATTTGATGAACCTTTACACAAGTGTAGGCTTGGTTGGCACTCTCTTCATCATGCAATTCATTAGATGGCACCACGGTATTCTGAAAATATCTGAGGAAGCCAGAATCATGAGACTTTAAAATATTCTGACTTGGCTTTTTAGAAGTATCATGGTTAGTAGCATTTTTTAAAGCCAATAATTATATGCCTGCAGAGGAAAATTAATCTTAGAGCTATTAATACACTCTCTCAACTGGGCAACTGAACTTTGAGCCAGGAGGAGAATATGATTGACTTATAAGGATTAGGCAATTAAAACAATCATAGTCACAAAATGATTAAGACTAAATTGACTCTGAAGTGTTAGATATATACTGCTCAACACGTGGCTCCTCCCTAAGCCTGGGATTTTAGCAGGTCACCCCATGTCTTTCAGAGCCCATTCAATCATCAACTACTTACTGAGTGTCACTATGAGCCAGCATTGAGCCTTGCATCCCCAAGAAAAATGGAGATCAACCCCTGAGCACCCCTATCACATTTGGCCTACATGCAGTCATTTAGATTCACAAGCACAACAGAGACAGACTGAAGTTTTAAAGGAAAAAAGTTAATGAGTAGGAGGCCAATTATTTTAGATTAGAAAGTTCTATGGAATGAGGCAGAAAAGGGTGTTGTTTGTAGCAAAAACCAAATAGAAAGCATATTTTATTGAACCTGGGATACATTCAGTTGTTCTAAATTCAAGCTGACCACTGGATTAGTAAACCATAGCTATAAGGGAGGGGGCCCCGAGAGCCCAGAGTTACTTTACAGCTGAGACTTGCATAAAGGCTTTTTTTTTTTCTGTGCAACTCTGCAGTGAAAAAAGCAGACAGGCCAGATTTTAAAGTCCCATAATAGCGAGTAACTTTAATTAAAGTCTCCACAGGCTCACAAGTTTGTGGTGCCCGGGGATTTTCCAATTCTGCATTATCAACCAATCCAAACAGAAAGAGAGCAAGTGAAAGAAATTGATTTAAAAACATGGCCAAAAGTCAGTTTAATATAAACATCATAAATATAATATGAACAAAGCTGGAAGAGAGCCAAGTGGCTTGGCAGGGATTCAGGTACAGCCAAGGTTATGGGAAAGTGAGTGAAAATCTGGGTCCAATTTGCTTAAACAACACAGCTGGGCTAGGATGGATCACAGAAGTCTAAGGGTGAGGGCCTAGGGGAAAGTTCTGGGGAAAAAACAGAAAATCCAACAAAAACAACCCAACAGGCTCACTTGTTTTCCTCCCTGGGTACTAAGCAATGCATTTCCTCCCCACCATCGTCCTTGGCTTACTGCCACCTGATACCCTCGGTCCTGAGCTGACCAGGGAGCAAAGACCTTTGCAGTGTACCTTCTGCGCTCTCATTAACTACTTGTGTGGCCTCAGGAAAAGCAGTGTCCTTACCAGCCAAGTCTTCCCCTTTGAGACACAACGTGACTAAGTTAGATGGCTCAGAATATTCCTTCCTGCTCTCAAAAGTCCTCATGCTAAGGGATGCATAGAAAATTGTGCCAGAAAAATCTATTTCACAAGGAATATTTGCCAGGCGTGTTGGGAGCTAGTTCAGGTATTATCGGGAGTTGTCATTGCTTTGGCCTCTGCCTCAGTGAGCCCTCTGTGGTCCAGCAGAAACAGTTCTCATTTGCTACATGTTTGCACCACTAATCCCAGACTAAATTTAGACTCAGTTTATTATAGAGGACAGACCATGATCTTTGCCCTAAACCTTCTCTGCAGGTTGAAAAATTTAAACAGTTGTTCAAATTTATGTCACCTTCTTTCTGGAGAAGTTGAAAGGCCATGTTGTTCTGGGGCAGGATTCTGACCATTAGACGACACCTGTCGTAGTAGGACAGGCTCCCATTTGTAGAGGAGGGAAAAGATCCGCCTGAACAAGACCAACAGGCTTATATCCATGGCTATACCTATTTAATAATTGAAGCCTTAAAAAAAATCAGTTATTGACAAAAATCCAGAAACACAATCTAAAAGAAAGCAGGTGGCCGGGTGTGGTGGCTAACGCCTGTAATCCCAGCACTTTGGGAGTCTAAGGCAGGTGGATCACAAGGTCAGGAGATCAAGACCATGCTGGCCAACATGGTGAAACCCTGTCTCTACTAAAAATGCAAAAATTATCTGGACTTGGTAGCAGACGCCTGTAATCCCAGCTATTTGGGAGGCTGAGGCAAGAGAATCGCTTGGACCTGGGAGGCAGAGGTTGCAGTGAGCTGAGATTGTGCCACTGCACTCCAGCCTGGCAACAGAGGAAGACTCTGTCTCAAAAAAATAAAATAAAATAAGCAGGTGTGAGGATTGGAATTAATAAAAATAAAAGGGTTGCATGATTTGATGAAAATATACAGTCCTCATTCAGACTAAGATGCTCAGGACCTGCAAAGAGAAGGTCTCTGTGTCATCAATGTCTCTAAAGGATGGGGATGAACGCTGTGGCTGAGAGGCGGCCTTCAGTTCACCTGGAGGGGTGCATTGCAGGGCACAGTGATCTAGCATTACTTTTCTTTCATTGCAAGGTTTTCACTTCAATTATCAACATTATTATTAATACCCATTGCCAGTGTGTGAGTGCCAATCATAAGGCTCCCAGCTTTCCAAGCACTGTCTCATTAACCCCCTCACCCTGCAAGGCAGGCACTATTATTCTCCCATTTTACAAACGAGGATATTGAGGATCCTTGTTGCTGCAGCCACCCAGCTGGGAAGCTCGGGCCTTTGGGATTCTTAAGCTATGCTCTTGAACCGTACACTCCACTGCCTCTGTTCATGGGTATATTCGCAGAACCCCCACCTCTGTGCTGTACTTAACCCCAAGAAGGATTTATTAGAGACTAACATGCCACCCTTACCCTCCAAGAACTCATGGTCCATGAGGAACAGCAAGACACATCCACAAGCACTATGATATGTGGGGTCATTCCTTTAATCCACACTGAATCTCAGGACACACAATATAGCAGGTACTCAGCATGCATTTATAGGAAGAATAAAGGAAAAATTAAAGAGGAGAAAGGGAAAGAAAGAGAGAAGATGGGAATATTGAAGGCATAAACCTAGCTCATCAGATAAGTGAGCCAATTAGCCCCCTTAAATCCACAGGAAAGTAGATGCCACACACAGATTCCAGAGGCTTTCCCCTGAGGCCTCTGATAGTGCCTCCATTACCATAGAGATTTTTGTTCCCTGTGAGTAAATGCAAAGAGAATACGTGTAACTTCTGTATTTTGTTTTAAATCAACTCATTGTTTGTGCTCTTCCTCTGTGAAACCCAGAATATGATAGCATGTAGAATACTTGGGAGGAAGGGAATTTAAAACACGGAAGAGAAAACTGAGAATTAAAAAAAAGAAAAAATCTCACCTTCTCTTTCACCATTGCAATCCCCAGTCCCTTCCCCACCCCACTCACAGCTCCTTATGGGATCCGGCACAAGTGGTTACAGAAGTGGCATGCTTACCTGGAGTGGGAGAAGGACGGACGAGAGGGGCGTTTTCCCCTTTCGAGGCCTCGCACTCTTTCAGCTTGTTCTTCAGAGCCACGATTTCTTTGCGAATGGCAAGGACATTGTTTTTGTCTAGAGTCTCAAGCTTCTCTACCAGGAGAGTCATATTCCTTATCTAAGGAAATAAAAATTCAGAGTGACTTTATATTATGGTGCAATTTCTTTCATAAACATTCCAAGGCTGAATTTGTCATTTAGTGAAACATTGCAAGAGAATACACCAGAGATTCCTCTGAATGGTTTCATTTGGAAGAATACATTTTATGGTTTAGCGTGAACGCCTGTCAGATCTCAGGCAGATGTATGTGACAGGAAGAAAATGGCAAAGATTTTAACAGCTTTAATAATAAAGCCCAAGCTCATTCTCAGCATCCACAAATGTCCATTAAAGTTCATTTCTAATAAAAACTTCCCCTATAAACTTGTGTTTACTCATATTGTATTACAATTAAGTTTCTAATGAATGGTTAGGGCCAGAGAAACCTTAAATTCTAAAACACGTAACTAGAATTCTCAATTATAACCCATGTCATGACTGTGCAATTCTCGTTGATATAAATTACCCGACCATTACATTGATGTCATGATCTCTATCCACAGATCTTAAAAGGCTTCACAGAAATATACAAGAAATTTCTTAAAGGGGGCTTCCAGTTTGTAGAGAAGGATTCCAGGTTATTCAAAAGGAGAAACAAACCTAACGAGTTTACCACAATCAGGTATATTGTGGATTTCTAGATCCATGAGGATAAATCTAGACCAGAGAACACACCTCATCTAGCTTGGCCATGAACAGTTGTTCAAATTTATGTCACCTCCTTTTTAGACGGTTGAAAGGGTGTTTTGCTCTGGGGCAGGATTCTGACCATCAGACAACATCTGCTCCTACATCAGCACATTCCCAATGTGCTTAACTTACTATTCAAACACAGGCTCTTACCCAAAACAGAACATAGTGACATGCCATGTGGCCATGAGAGAGTAGAGAATTAGAAGTCGGAAGAGTGAGTTTCATTTCCTGGTCCTAGCACTTGCTTATAGTCAGTGAAGGGATTTTATTATTAGTTTACCAGGAAGAGAGTTCACTCCTTACCTCCACCTCCAGCTGGTCAACAATTTCTGAGCTTCCACCAAAACTCTCCTTCAGCTGTATGACCAGTTTCTCCATCTCCTTCACTTCTACCTTGATCAGCTCGAAATCCAGTTCAGTGTAAGAAATGATATCCTTCTCCATGATCTCAATTCGGACAGTCAGGTTTAACAGTTTCTTTTCATACACACTGATTAATTGGACGTATTCCTTCACCTGAAAGAAAATCAAACGGTTCAGCCCAATTCCCTGAGTAGCATCACACCATCTTCTTCCACTACTGAGCCCTTGAGGACTATTTGATTCTTTCCAATAATTGTTTTTTGTAAAGACATAGATCAAAAATATATTTAACTAGATTTTTGAAATCTATCCATATATAAAGAACTTATTACTCCAATTGAGGGGAGGTAGATTTTACACTTTGCTAGACTAAAAATAATTTTGCTTCAGCATCGTCATTTGCAGGTATATTCTAATTTCCATATTTTAAAAAGCTTTTAGATTCAGGGGTACATATCCCGGTTTGTTATATAGGTAAACTCATGTCATGGGGGTTTGTGGTACAGATTATTTTGTCTCCCAGGTCCTAAGCCTAGTATCCAATAGATTTTTCTTTTTGTTCCTCTCCCTCCTCCCACCCTCCATCTTTGAGTAGGCCTCTGTCGTTCTCTACTTTGTGTCTATGTGTTCTCATCATTTAGCTCCCACTTATATGTGAGAGCATGTGGTATTGGTTTTCTGTTCCTGTGTTAATTTGCTTAGGATAATGGCTTCCAGCTCCATCCATGTTCCTACAGAGAGCATGATCTTATTCTTTCTTATGGCTGCAAAGTATTCCATGGTGTATATGGCCCATATTTTTTTTAATTCAGTTTACCATGATAGGTATTTAGGTTGATTTCATGTTTTGCTATTGTGAATAGTGCTGCAGTGTCCATGTATCTTCATGGTAGAACAATTTATATTCCTTTGGGTATATACCCAGTAGAAGGATTGCTACGTTGAATAATAGTTCTTTTTAGTTCTTCAAGTCACCACACTGCTTTCCACAATGGCTGAACTAACTTACACTCCCAGCAACAGTGTATAAGTGTCCCCTTTTCTCGGCAACCTCACCAGCATCTGCTATTTTTTGACTTTTCAATGATAGCCATTCTGACTGGTGTGAGATGGTATCTTACTGTGGCTTCGATTTGCATTTCTCTAATGATCAGCTGATATTGAGCTCTTTTTTCTTAATCTCCATTTTAATGTTTGAAGAATTTAGCTCCCCAAACTAAACTGGTCTGTATCATAGTCTCTTGCCATCTCTCCTCCCTTCAACATACTTACTCTAATTGGGGTTTCTCGACCTCAGCATTGTTGGCATTTGGGGCTGGATTGTCATTTCTTCTGGGGGCTGTGATGTGAACTACAGAATATTAAGCGGCTTTCCTGTCCTCCTCATGCCAGTTGTATCCACCCACATCCCAGTTGTGACAACCAAAAATATCTCTGGGCATTGCTACACGTTCCCTGGGGACAGAATCATTGCCGCCGTCTTCCATTTAGAACCACGGCTCTAAATCTAAGGATTTTCTGGAAGAGGGAGAAATGTGCTACACAGAATTCCTTCTTTGATCACCATATGCAATTAGTTTTGATCCCCTCTGCCTTTTACAAAGTGGCACAAAGATCCAACCTACTACACAATATGTGAGCGTGTGTGCCCTGCAGAGTGCACATTTCATTAAGTGCACCCACATTTATTCCAAGAACTGATTATTGCAATCAGACCTTTAAATTACACATTTGTTGCATATATTTGAATGTCTGATTATTAAGTTAAAATACTTCCAAAAATTCCCTTGGCGGTTTAGCGTATAATTGGAATCTCCAAATGGATATTTTAATAAACACAGTTGGTGGTTCTTTCTGTGTCTGATCTCTAAAGAAAATGCCATGGCTTTTTTAAGGGCCTGCTCATTAAAAGTTGCTGGCTTTATATGCTTTTTAAAAATTTGAACAGAAGTGATACTTTCCCCAAAACTACACTAATATCAAGTAGCTGATCCACAGTGCCTAGATGAATTTAGAGCCAGATGTTGGCCTCTAATCCTTCTAATACCAAAAGCAATCCTAACTTCTGTAATTTCAGCCCTTCCGCTTAACCCCATTGTGCAAATTAAAGTAGACTCATAGACCACAGACCTAAAGGGCTAGGGCTTCAGGCAAAAAGGATTTTAATGAAAGCTGAAAAAACAGCCCTTGGCACTGCTAGTGTATCTCCTCAGGCAACTGATGCTCACTGCCATCAGATGTACCATAACTTGGAGGATGACAAGGCTGGGGTGATATTTTGGTGGATATAAAGGTTAAAACATATATACAGCTGCCCCTCAGTATCCATGGGGGATTGGTTTCAGGACCTCCCAAGAATACCAAAATTCAAGGATGCTCAAGACTGATAGAAAATGGCACAGTATTTGCCTACGATCTACACACATCCTCCCAAATCCTTTAAATCATTTCTAGGTTACTTATAATACCTAATACAATGTAAGTGCTATATAAAGAGTTGTTATATTGTATTGCTTTTTATTTGCATGATTTCTGTTGTTGTATTGTTATTTTTATTAGGTTTTTCTCCCTGAAATTTTTCAAACCGAGGTTGGTTATATCTGCAGATGCAGAACCCAGGGCTAGGGAGAGCTGACTGTAGATATAAAATCTAACAAGTCCCCCTCAAAAGTGCACTACTGATATAGGGCTGCCAGGTTTCAGCATCTACAAAAATCAGGCATAAAACCTTGCCTATGGTAAAAATAAATAAATAAATAAGGTGCCAATCCATTACAGAAATGGAAGTTTGAGAAATAAATATGCTTGTTGGCATTTGGCCTTGCCAGCTCTTGGAACAAATGAAACACCCTCAGCTTCTCTGGAACATTTTGGTGGCACATCGCAGCTGTTGTTCTACAAAAATGAGTGATTCAACTGTCATCTTTGCTAAATAAAATGTGGCTCTCCCAGAGTCTCACAAAAAAAGCAAAGCATATTCCAGAGTTTGTTCCCTATAAAACTGTGTGGTGTGCCTGCCATGGCGCAGACACAAAATGAAGGGTCTGTGAAGATCCGTTTGAGGAAAAAAACTCGAGGTTCTTCAGCGGACGTTTAGAGGAATCTCAGTGGTTTTCAGGAAAACGGCAATCATCGTGGAGTGAGAGGACACAAAAGAATTTGGGGATGGGCCAGAAAGACTTCAGAGTATGAACTTTACTTTTATTAATTTAAGTAAATCATTCGTATGGCCCTTCACATATATGAATCTGTAGCTTTGGGAAAGCGTGGACAATGCTGAGCGCAGGCCAGCTCCTCCAGGAGGTGTAGTCATGGGAGAGGCAGCCCAGCTTGCGTGGGAGTGTCCAGTCCCACGTCCCTGGTACTTGCTGCACTTTGTGCCTTTTTAATTCTTCTAGAAAATACAGTCATTTGCTGCATAACAACAGTTTTGTCAATGACAGACCGCATGTATGACAGAGGTCCTGTGAGATTATAAATATCGTATTTTTACTGTACCTTTTCTACATGTAGATACATATGGATACACAAAAGCTTACCACTGTATTATAATTGCCTACAGCATTCAGTACAGTCACAGGCTGTACAGGCTTGTAGCCTGGAGCAACAGGCTATATCATATGGCCTAAGGGTGTAGTCAGCTACATGCTCTAGGTTTGTGTAAGTACCCCATGATGTTCACCAAGTTAAAATCACCTAATGACGCATTTCTCAGAATATGTCCCTGTCTTTAGCTGACCTGTAGCTATATTTTGACGTAGAACAGTGGTTCTGAATGGAGGGAGGGTGGCAGTGGTGGTGATTTTGTCCTCGGGAACATTCAGCAATGTCTACAGACATTTTTGGTTCTCATAACTGGGGTTTGGGTGAGTGCTACTGGCATCTAAAGCCAGGGATGCTGCTAGACATTCTAGCAAGAATATGGGTCTAGCCTTGAGGGGACACAACCTGTACCAACATCTTTACCCTGAAGCTCTTCATCACAGGTCTGAGCACTAGATGGCCCATCCATGCTTGTCTTTAAGCCACCAGCCTAACATTCACAGCTTCCATTTTATTTTCCTTGTTATGCACATAATATATCATTGGTGAGGAAAAAAATTTGTGTGAGGGTTGGTTTTAGGGTAGTGATTATCGTTCCTTATAATAAATGTGGTCTTGTAAAAAGGATGTGGTGCAGCTGGCTAGTAAGCTAACGAATTAATCTGGTTCATGTTTCTGCCAGTCTCTCAAAATCTGTGATTATTACTACGGCCAGACTATTTGAAAATAAGTAAGTTGGCTTTGCAACATACTACCATTTTCAATATATGTTTCAAAGTAAATGCAACAGGGTTCACTGAGCCTGAAGTGATTGTAAAGACATAGAAAGTACTTTGGAGCTAGATCCACCTAGACTCACATCTAACTTCAGTACTTAGTGGGCAAATCACTTAATTTCTCTAACCCTCAGTTTCCGGTAAGCTGGAGGTAATGATACTGAGCTTACAAGATTATCATAAAGACTGGAGATAATGTACATTAAGTGCCCAGCTAATGAAGGCCCTATGAATTATAGAAATTAACAGAGAAACAGTAATTTCAGTGTTTTTCAATCTGACCTTTTAATTTATTGTATTTCACTGCACAAAATATGGCTCAATCAATGTTGTTTCTTTATGGGTTGCCTTAATGTCTCCTAGGCTGCCTCAACCTTCCCATGCATGAGGATCTACTAGCAAATGTGTCATATTAAATAACTCACCCCAAAGATCATAAGCCTCCAGAGAAAAGAGAAAATCCTGAGCTGCCTTTTGTGCCATCCCTTTCCTAAGTATAGTCACAAAAGGACATATCATAAACAACAGAAAAGCAGAAAATGCTTTCAGCATCTTATGCAGAGGCAGCTCCCTGTCTTCTCTGTGTACTGGCAGATAATGAATCAATGTAAAGCAGTCAAAAACCTTTTCTACTGGCCTGTCCTAAATGGACATTCTCCCAGGCCCCCAGATAAATGATGATCTGCAAGGCAACCATGGGACAGCTGTAATAATTCATCTGCAAATTCAAAAGCCCTCAGCTACAGAGATAACTTTGGATTTGAAGGCATTACTGACCCACTGCATTTCTTCCTGGGCCTACTCTGTGGATGCTAACAGCATGACCAAGAGGGAAGAGAGCTGGGATGATTTTGAAGACTCAAATTCCGACCTGGCTTAACCAGCCAAGAGAGGAATGACCTGGGGCAAGTATCTTTACCTTTACGAACTGAAGTTTTTCTTTCTCTACAATGGGAGAGAGAACACCTGGCCTATCTTCCTTAAAGGATTACTTGAGAGGAGAATAGAACTGGCAGCATTTGAAAAAGCACAAACAAAACTGCTCTATTATTGTTGTTATTATCACCTGTTACACTAAATCGATTATATAAATCTTAGCTAACTTTTCTTAGACCTCAATTACAGATTTTTTTTTTTTGTTTTTTTGGATCAGAGCAGCCACTGACTGACACTTTCAGAACTAAAACTTTCCCACCTATTCTGCACTTCCTCCCTAGCTGTTATTAGCAAAGCAGATGCTACCAGCCCCCCATACAGGACTGGAATTAAAGGTCCCATATTCACAAACCTGGCAAGCCACATACTCTCCCTGGAGCACATGAGGTTTCAAACTGCCCTTCACACTGCTGCCATGCAAAGACTACATGCAAATCAGTAGTTTCCACTATTTCAAAGCAAATGATTCTAACTGAAAAGATCTTTACCTAGGATTTTCCTCTACTTGTTATGTTTTTATGCATAACTTCTTATCTGTACTTGATTATGCTGGAATAAGGCTATGAATATTAATGGTTGGAATTTATAATTTAGTGCTGTGCCTTTTCCGCTGATTAATTCAAGGACATTTTATTTCTTAAGCAGCTAGGTTTCTAGAGTAGTCAAACACATTTTCCTGGACACTAATTTAAACTCAGAATATTTATCTACCAATTCAGGCTGAAAGTAGGGTCTCAGCCTCATCATAATTTTTGTTTTAAAGGATAACTATGTTGGATGTTGAGGTGGCAAAGCTTAAATTTCTTAGGAAAACTTATTCTGAATCGTGCAGTAAAGCCAGAGCTCCTTGTAAATTAATGGAGTTGTATTAAATAATGCATAATGTGATTATAGCCTAGCTTGGACTTCACCTGTGCAGAAAATAGGAACTTTTCTAATTGATTTCTAACTTGGCTGAAAAGGTGGAAGGGGTCAAAACTAGAACGCCAAGTCACATTGCTCCAGCCAGCCCAGAGAAAGGCAAACCCTTTACAGTAACTTCCTCTGACTGAAGAAAAAAACAGTAACCACAGAGTTCAAGCCAGTGTTTTTACCAAGGCTGAGAGACCTATTAGCCTTGATTCAAATTCCCAGGGAAGCCTTCAATTTTTGTCTAATGTTGGACACATCAAATGCAATGTTCCTGCTGAGACAATGGAAAATAACCATCAAGAAAGAGAGATGGAAGGTGGGGACGAAAGTGGGGATGGTTAAAAGGTAAAAAATGAAAAGTAGTTAGAAAGAATGAATAAGACCTAGTATGTCATGGCACAACAGGGTGACTATAGTCAATAATAATTGTACATTTAAAAATAACTAAAAGTCTAATTGGATTGTTTGTAACACAAAGGATAAATGCTTGAGGGGATGGACACCCCATTTTCCATGATGTGATTATTATGCATTGCATGCCTGTCTCAGGGTATCTCATGTACCCCATCAACAAATACAGATACTAGATACCAAAAAAGTTAAAAATTAAAAATAAAGGGACTACAACCTTGCATCTTACTTGCAGAAAATGGGAAAAGAGAAAAGAGACTACAACTTACTGTCACACAAAAAAATAAAAAGAGAGTGGGAGAGAGAGAAGGAAGACAACAATTTGTAAAGATAAAAAAGAGTTAAAGAAAAAAGAGAGGGAGGGGAGGAGGATGAGAGGGAGAGGATTTGAAGGAGTGGAAGTAGAGGAAGAGGAAAAAAAGGAGAAAAAAAAGGATCATCCAAAAGTAAGAAAATACCCAAAATTTCCCAAAAAAAAAGAATTAACCAGGAAAGGAAAAGACAGATTAGAAGGAATGAACAACGGGAAGGATTGAGACAAGAGAAATAAGAAACTAAAGGATGCAGGAATAGAATCGAAGTAGACGAAAAGGAGAAAGAGGAGGGAGATAGCATTCAACTAAAGGGGACAGAGGAGAAGAAAGAAAAGACAGCAAAGCTTGAGGTAAGATCTGGAAGACCAAAGAAAAGCAGCAACATCAAAACAAAATACAAATTGCAGGTTGGGGTTTGCAGGGAGAGCTCGAGGCTTCCTTCCAACCGCATGAGTACCACAATGCTATGTGAGGTTCTCTATGGCGTGAACAATCTCAACCCCACTTTCTTCCTGTGCTCTCATTTTCCCTGCTATAAGAACTCCATTGGTGTCCTATAAAATAAATGCTAAAATCCCATAGAATTAAATGTGATGTCTTTGACACAGCGAAGAATGGTTGCTTATACATCATAAATTAAAACACGTTTTGTTGTGTTTGCTTCTCCTTATCAAGAAAAGGAAAATGCTTACTTTAGAAAGCTCTTTCTCAAACTTCTCAGAAAGAGCATGAGCTGTGAATTCCAAGCGTTCCACTCTGTCCACGGGAAAGGTGGTGTCTGGCAGGGAAACAGAGCACTGGCAGGTCCCACGGTCATCCACAAAGCCGGTGACATTGGAAAAGAACTGTAAATAATAACAAGTTGAACATCAGTAACAAGCTGGAATCTGAGCTTTCTGGCAACTGAAGTGACAGAAATTGGCTTGTCAAGAGCACTTACAGGCAAGTAAGTGAAGTCCAATACATAAATGAATAGAATTATAGAAACAGGCTAAAACAGCTTTGTTTTCACAGGTGGGGACCACATAGCATTTAGCCACATCGCCACTGGTTGTACAAAAACTGCTATATCAGCAGGCTTTATCAAAGGAAAGATTCTCCATTCTTGAGTCTTAAAGGAGATTATTCCTATCTCTATGCAAAGAAGGGGAAATAAAGAAGCTATGAGAGTGCTAAGTTCGAATTTCAATTCTAGCATTCGCTAGGTGTGAAACCTCCTTAATTCTCAGTTCCTTCATCTGTAAAATAGAGATAACCTGCTTCACAGGGTTGTCCTCAGTATTCACAGAGTAATGTGAGCCAAGTCCCCGGCACAGGCTAGGTGACCAGTAAATGTCACTGTCTCTTTCCCTCTACTGCTCATTTTCTCTTCCTCACCTTCACCCCAACCCCAGTCGAATTCCTCTTCATCAGAATGAGGGAATCACCAAGGATATGGGCTACAGTGAAAATATACAATGCAAATTCATATCCTCTCATCGCCCGGGAAATTGTATAATTAACATCCTTCAAAATGGGAACCAGCCATTTGTTAGAAACTGAATAGTGTATGAGCTTGAAGGCTTTGTGCAAATTTTTTTAAATAAAAGTTTTTTTCCAGCTTACCATTTGCAGAAAAAGTCATTTTAAAATATTTGATGTTTCTTTAAGATATTCAGACTCACACTTCAGTGCCACTGCATATTTTTAAATGACAGGTTTGAAAGATTCTATTTTTCTTTTGTCCCCTTTGAACTTCCCCAAGAGGATCCCAGCACAATTAACATTTTTTTATTACTACTGTTGCCTTACAGCGTAACCCTTGGCAGCCAATTTGCTGTGCCTTTTAATGATCTCAACTGAAGGCCAACCCAGAGCTCACCTGTGGACATCAGCCTGAAGGAACTTTTTATGAAACCATGAAGGAGATAGCAATGGTCTTCAGAGCTTGAAGAGACTCTGGCCATGTCTCTCAAAGTTCAGGTCAGCCAGCTGCAGGTGGTATCATGTGTCCTGTGCGTTTAATGGCTAAATGCATGACGCCTGAACAAGCTGGGTCTAGATGCTTCTATTATAATGAAGACTTATTTTATCAGTGGCCTTAGGTCCAATCAAGGCTTTTGCACCTAAGTTGTTTTTAATTTAAGTTTCCAGATGAGCAGAAAAAATACATATATATGTGTGTATCCAAAAGTCTCTGTATGTGTATAGTCAAATTTTATGATCTTGGCCTCAATTTTTCTTTCCAATCACATCCCCACATGGGAAGAAGTTCAGGAATAGGGAGGAGAAACAAGCAGATTTATGTCGAACATGGGGATGGACAGCAGGGCTTGGATAGGGGAAGAGTCTTTGCCAGAGATGAATAAAGACTGGGCAAGATATACCAGGAACCTGTCAGAGGGGCCAGCTTCCCTTGAAACCAGCTTTATTCATTTCTCCAAAGATAGAAAGACTCCAGCTCAAGCATGCCAAGGCTTTTACAGAAAGAACTGACATATCATGGACTTTTAAAGAAACAGCTTATTATAATAATTGTCTAGCAAAAAAATATTGCATTGCATTTTGAGAAGGGGAGTTTAATTAGCTGCACAAAACAGGATTGGACCATTCTCAGAGTTCTCTGAAAAGCTCTGCCAACTCAGGAAATAGTGGATATCATCAAGCAGTCTCTAGACAGTCAACCAGGAATCACTAGCTAGTAACTTTTAGTCCTGAAGTTCACTTGAAAGACAGGCAAATAATTATGAGCCCTGCTGACAGCCGTTCCATCGGTTTCTATTGAACATCTCTGTCCCAACGTTGTGGACTCCCCCAGCCTCCATCCAGCTTATCATCAGCCCAGCATGCTCAGCTGACATCATAATGGTCCATAAGTTTGATCAGTGTCTCCCATTAGAGATATTTCTGCTCCTCGCATTCAAAGACAATGAAGCTAATGGTGATGAATCTCTCTCTGCGGTGAATGCTCAAACTCTACGTGAATGAAGCATGGGGGATGGGACACAAAGACGAGCGCTTGTCCCCTTGGCCTTTGGAAGAATATGCGATTCCCCTTGCGTAGGGCAAATAGAACCCTGAGTATCCCACAAGACACCTTATACTGGTAAGTTTTCACTAAGCATGTGTTCAATTAGCATTTACTGATGTCTACACTATGCCAGGCTCTGGCTTTAGGGAGACGATGAGGAGTCAATTCCTGCCCAGGAATCAGGCCCACTGTCACTATGAAAGCCCTACTGGTTTTTTTCCAACCAGCCTGGTGGCCTGACAACAAAACACGTGACTCATTGCAGTTCCAACTATGCCAGTTACTGTGTGAAGCGGAGCACTGAGCCTTTTCCTAGTCTTGTGAATTGAGAACCCTACAGAGGCCCCTCCTTAAGAGGGAGAGAGTACTCTGAGTGCTTACAGCAGAAGGTGCAACTCACATTTAAGGTGATTTAAGGTTACTATTGGCTCTAATTAGTAGCCAAGCCTAAGTGTCAGCAAAGATTCAAGGCATAAAATAATAGTACTCAACATTTTCAAAGTACAGAAAATGATATGTTTGGAACATACTCAATGACAGTTATAAAAGGGTTTTCCACCACCTTCCAAAGAGCTCATCAAGCTGACAGTCAGCCCCAGAAAATTAGGTTTATAGTGAAATTGACTCCTAGTCCACTATAAAAAAAATTTTTGGAGTTGTGATACTGACTCACCACGGAGAGATAAGTAAAAAGGAAATTAAAATCTCTAAGTACAATTTAACTACCATATCTCATCTACTTTTAAATATTTGTCTTTTTACCAGACAATAGGCATTCTGGATTTCTCTGCCTCTTGATCTATATTTTATTTTCTGTTATTATAGCTGACAATTTTACCCAAATGCTGGTTTCTGACTGGTGATGGAGCTTCATAATAAATTATTATTGTTAACCTCAGTCCAAAAAAAAGTGCTAGCCAATTCTGATTATCCTCAGAAATCACTGAGTACCATGGAATAAAATTATGTATCTGATTTCTGATTGCAAAGAATTCTTGTGCCTACTATGATTCCCAAGCCTCCCTCCTCTTAAAAATAATCAGTTTTCATCTGGAAATGTAGAAACCTGCATGTAGAGACATGGTGAAGAGAATGGACAGACTAATTTTGAGCTATATAAATTGCTAGCTTAGTGACTTAAAGCCAATGACTTCACCTTGCTAAGCCTCAGTTTTCATATCTCTAAAATGGGACTATTAATTTTACCTACCTCTTAAAGTTAAGTAAGATAATACATATTATATACTTAACCTAGTCCTAGCATTTATTCAATACACAGTAAATGTTATTGCTGCTGTTTCCATCTAGGCCGTATCCAAACCATTAGTTAATTACCAAATTTTTAATATCTATATATTCTGACGGTCAAAATGAAAACAAACAAAAGCTTTTTCCTCCTCCTTCTCCCATTTGCCCTTCCATTCAGATGTGATCATGTAAGCAGCTACCTGACCTCTGAGTCAAGATCCTAGAAGTGCAGAGAGAGGAGCTTTGGCCCAGAAGACTCCCCGACTCCAAGTTACACCTTAGCAAGGATAGCCTAGGCGGCTCTGCAGAGTGGGGTTCCCACTGAAAGGTCCAGAGTGAAATGAATAGCTGCTTCTTACCTCCTAACCTCTCATGCCCTCCAGCCTATTCTCCTTTCTTTAAAGGAGATCCGAAGAGGACTCATCCCTCAAGGAACTGGGCTCACTATGACATCTATGCACTTAGCCTAGCTGTACCAGTCTATTTGTAATGCCTGACTTTGGGTTTTGTTTGTCTGTTGCTGCTGTTGTTTGGACGTGGAAATGGCCCTGAAGATTCCCTATAAAGAAGATTGCAAAGAATGAACACTCCCCTAGGGAAACGTCTACTAGTAGTAACACTTTGCTGAAGACCAATAACTCCTCCCCTTATTTCTGACACCCATCTCCTTTACAAACCAGGCCAAGAGAAATGGTCAGGGCTTCACCTAGAGCACTGCGGCTTTCATTCCCTTGAGGGCTACTCCTCACCATCCCGGGACCCTGCCGGGCAGCAAATCAATTGGACAAACTTTCCTGGAGCTGCAACTAAACAGAGTCCTTTCCCTAGCAGTTCCCATCCTGGACTGTATATTAGAATCACTTTGGGAGAGGTTTTTTAAAATATCTGATTTCTAGACATCTATGCAGGATTTCTTTTAAGTGTAGAACCCAGGCATCTGTGCTTTTAGAGTCGCCCTGGCCACCCATCCCAATATGCATCCAGATTTGAGAACTCCTCTAAAGCACAGATTTTCTCAAAAGTCCCAGCTACAGAACTGAGATGTCGTCTCTCTTGCTAACAATTTAATTATTTTACTGGCACTTTCATTCATTTCTAGGGCACCTATAGTTAACAAGGGGAGTTGTAAATCTTTTACAGTGCCCAGGTCTAGCCATGCATGAAATCGTATTCAGGTCCCCAAAAGCAAGAGGCAGGGACTGAATGCAGATCATTCAGAATCTGGGGTCTCCTCACCTGGGACACAGAACCTCTGCCACCTGAGCTGTGGCTGCTCGAGTAGCTGGAGCCGGAATCAACACCTGGGAAGGAGCTGGAGCTGGAGCTAGGGAGTGGGGGTCCCACATCCCACAAATCCCCTGCAGCCTGGCCGAGGAAGAACAGAAGGGCTAGGAGAAATGAGAGGCTGGGCTTCATCTTGTCCTCTTAGCTGGAGCCTCTGGTTCTGCTCAGAGCCCAGGGGCTTCTTATAGAGCTCAGCAGGGATTTCCCCACGGCCAGCATGTAGGAAAAGAGGAAGTGGCCAGGGAACACGTAACCTGCCCCAGGAGGCTCAGGGCACCCAGGAATCTGAGTCATGGCCCACACCTTGACACTGAGGCCTACTCTGTGAGCTGCCCTTAGATCCAGATATGCCCTGCCAAATATTAACTCAAATGTGTTTTGTAAAGCCCAATATATGGTTTCCCACTTAGTACTTCCTTGAAAGAAATGAGATCAAAGTAGTCTTTGTGGATGAGACAGAGCTTGGAGGCTCCAGGGAGGAAAAGCCACCCTCCGTCCTTTGCCTTGCAGTGCTTCTAGTGTTCTCCCCCAGTTTACTGAATGCTACTTTCCAGAGACAGTTAGGAAACTCACCTTAGAAACTGTGGCTCTTCTCCAGGAGTTACTGTGCCTCCCTCTTCAGTTCCTACTGCCCAAGTTGTCGGTGACCTGTCCCTTACAGTGACTCTTTCTAGACAAAGCTATCTAACAACCCCACTCTAAAGGAAAGACCAGTCATGTTTTGTCCGCCGGCAAACCAGGTAGGACTCTGCCCTATCAAGCACTCACCACTGTATGTTTCATGTAGGGGAGAGAAAAAACCCAAAACAAAGGGATCCTGATGACCCAGTGTCCACTCTCCCAGGCCAGGGCACTGCCCCAAACCCAGTCAAGGAGGCCCCAGGAGCAGTTTTCTCTCCAGAAAACATTGTCTGACCTCCGTCGCCCCTGAGCTGCTTCTGCGCCAGTGAGGCCTTCAAAATCTCAAGCTTATTCTTCATAAAACTGAGAAATAGGATGCACTTTCTCTTGCCCAGAAGCCCTGACCCTGGGCTTCAGGATCCATTTGCCTCGCTCAACATTTCACACACCTTCATGACTTCTGCCTTCTTCCCTGGAGAATGACACAGGTGTTGGTCTCAGTATTAAGACCCAGCTATGAGCTGAGGATGCTCGCTCACGCCTGTAATCCCAGCACTTTGGGAGGCCAAGGTGGGAGGATGGCTTGAGTTCAAGCCTGGGCAACATGATGGGACCCTGTCTCTATAAAAAAATGAAAAAAGTAGCCAAGTGTGGTGGTATGCAACTGTAGTCCCAGCTACTCAGAAGGTGGGAGGATCACCTGAGCCCAGGAGGTTGAGGCTGTGGTGAGCTATGCTCATACCACTGCACTCCAGCCGGAGTGACAGAGGAAGTCTGTCTCAAAACAAAAAAGCTTTGTCACAATGAGATGGTGGCCTTGGGCATGTCACTTAGCCCCTCTATGGTTGTAACAATTCCTATATTATTGGAATTAAATGAAATATTGTTTGGGAAGTTGCATATAAGCTTTGACGTGCCATAGAAATGTCAACTTTTTCATTTTTTGTTTAATCTCCTAAAGACTAGATCAATATGTAAGATTGTTGGGTTCAAAACAAAGAGAGAAGGTTCATGCCCCACTCTGTTCCCACCCCACCCCTCCCCAGGAGCTCCACATAAACTCTCAGAATAAACACGCTGCAAATGTGAGAAACACAGTCTTAAAACCCTGATACCCTATTCAGATACTGGGGTGGTGGGGAAGGGGGAAATGGGGGGACAGGAAAACCATAAATGGATGAATAGAGAGTGAAGAACAGATAGGGAGAAATGTGGGCTGTAAAGTTCATTGTTCTCTGTGGGAAGCAGTTCAGCCTTGGCCTCTTTGGTCAAATGTTCTAACCACTTAGATGCCCAGTTCAAGGCGGGGAATGTGTACAGCATGTATGAGAATGAAAACTAGGAGACTGAATCCATTATTCTAAGATATTCTAAGATTGAATGCTATGAATATGGACATAAGGCAGAGAGTGTATCTCTACCTCCCATCACAATTCCCCTCATCCTCCCAATTCCCACCAAAGCAAAGGGCAAATCTGTTCTCATTTGCTAGTAGCCTCTGCGTGTGGCTGTAATGAGCCTTGCTTGTACCTTTTTTCAAGGAGCATGTTGGTGCCCTGTCAGAAAGAAAATCTCATTAACAATGGTATAGCCTGTTATCATGACTACCTTTAAGGGCTCCTATGACCAATTCATTAGAAGACCCCTGACCAATAGGGTTGCATTGCTGCAGAAATGGGACAGCAGTTCTCCCAAGCACAAATGTGCCTTAGCCAAGAAAGAACCACCACCCACTGTGCTCATAAGCTTCTTTGTTCTTGTATGCCTCCAGAGTCTCCAGAATAAAACTTTAATTTATTTGCTACCTTCAAATGCACAAAAGCATTGGTGATGCCTCAGTCATGAGATTATTAATAATAATGGTTTGATCAGTTTCCATGCAAATACCTTTGTCCTAAGAAACAAGCAGCCTCCTGGTTATGTGACAGACTCAAAGACAGAAAAAAATTATCAGAGCTGCAAAGCAAAGTGTATTATTTGTAAAAATGTGTTCTACCCTGGCCTCCTTCTAGAGTAAGGGGTCACTGAAATTCACTTCAGTAATACAGCAACCTTCACTGAGAGTTTGAAAGAAAGTTACTATTTATATACTTCATTAGGGGACCTTCCCAAACTGTACTTCTTGGATGGTTGCAACACACAAGGAAGACATCCGTGTAGATCTAACTTTAAATTAATCCTCCTGTCATTAAAAGTCAAACATACTGCTGTACTTTTGCAAGAGGGTGTCTACGGGGTATCTGGTGCATGCAAGGGCAACAGAGGCTGTGTTTAGTCTACAGGTTCAAAATGGAAGCTTTTCATGGCAACTGACTGCATTGTCAAAATCCGTCAAATTTCTTAGCAATATCAGTAATCGTGCGCAATAATCAGCTGACCTGATTTATTTACCCTGAAAAGTGGTCCCTCTGTTAACAATGTGTATTAGAGCCTACTCTGTGCAGAATACCAGGCCCTATGATGATAAGAAAAGGAGAAAGCATAATTTTTGCTAATGAAAATGCCTGGTCACTTCAGGGAGTATACTAGGAACAAACACAAATTGAACATAAAACCAGTTAAATGAATACCGAGAAATAACTGGACAGACTCCAGTGACTCAAGGTGGGTTGAAGTGTGAAGAATTTGCCAGGTGCTGAGCTTCTTAGGGATGGAGACCATGGCTTCATTGGTTTTGAATCTCTAGTACCTAGCCCAGTGCCTGACATTTGGTGTCCAATAAACATTTGTACACTGAGGAATATAGTTAATAAATGAATGCATGCATGAATGAGTAGATTGATTTAACAAGAATTATGAAGGAAATTCTTAATTATTGAAAATTCTTAAAATTAGTGTTAAAGAAAAGGGAGGGATTTCTAAGCAGGAGAAATTATGCAAGTAAAAGAACACAGGCAACTCAAATTCTCCAGGGTCATGATTATGCCCTTGTACCTACAATAATTATGACCCTGTGCCCACGATCTCTATAGCCCTCCCTAGTAACTCATACTTGGACTCAAGTTCTTAAGGTTATTCCTCAGCCTGACTTGAACCCCAAATCAACATTCTCACTCCCTAAGCATATCCTATATCAGGAACAACCCAAATTTAGCCATACTATTGTGGTTTAGAAGACTAAAACTCCCAATTACAGAATTTTCAGCCAAATACTTATATTTTCAGTCTGCAGCAAAATCATTCCTGTTGACAAAATGCAGAACCAAACTAGTAAAAATGGCAACTAATGGAAACCAGTGCAAACTTCTATGTGAATACAGAAAGGCAACAAGAACCCAAGTGTTGAAAGATAGCATACACCAATTGTGGGGGGAAAGAGAAGCTTTATGCCTTCCACAGAGAAAGTGTGGACTAAGGAGCCGTAACAGTGCCCGAAAGTATTTCCCCACCACCATCACAAGGGATGAATGGACTCAGGAGACAACAAACTTCAGCTTTATCTTGGAACCCCACTAGATGGAATCTGCCCAGAGGCCTAGAACCAGACTTCCCTCTAAATTCCTCTTGCCATCTCCTGACTAAGCATTGAAGCAAACCTTCACTTCATCCCAACATCAATACCTGGGTTTTTCATATCCCATACCTCTTGGATATTGTAAATCACCCATGGGTTCCTCCAAAGCCAGGTGAGCTGGTTTCTGAAGCCAGATGCAAACAGCATCCTCTCATTGCTCATCTGCCCCAATACAGAAGCCTCTGCCTGCCTCCCATCCAAACACCTGAGTTACAGCACCTGGGTTCTCAGTGACACCTGTTTCCTCCATAGTTAGTTGCATGTGTCTAACCCCCTACACCTCTCACCGTGAGAAAGAGGCAAACTCTTCCTGCACCTGTAGGACACTGTCACCTG
The DNA here is from genome assembly GCF_001604975.1 of Cebus imitator. Taxonomy (NCBI): domain Eukaryota; kingdom Metazoa; phylum Chordata; class Mammalia; order Primates; family Cebidae; genus Cebus; species Cebus imitator. Next base: position 750,445 of record NW_016107768.1, on the reverse strand, counting down.
AAAATTTTAAGTAGGACCACTGCAACTATTTTCAAATTTAGTCATACCCTCTATTTTTCTGATGTTGTTTCTTCCCTGCCCAAATATTCTCAAACTCTGTGTTATGGACTGAATATTTGTTCCCCCAAAATTCAAGGTTGAAATCTTTAGCCCTAAGTGATGGTATCAGGAGGCAGGGCCTTTAGAAGGTGATTAGCTCATGAGGGTGGGACCCTCATAAGGGAATTGGTGCCCTTATGAAAGGAATGCCAGAGAGCTTTTTGTCCTCTTTCCTCCACGTGAGGAAAAGCTGACAGTCTGTAGCCTGGAAGAAGCCCCTCACTAGAACTTGACCATGTTGAAACCCTGATCTCGGAATTCCATGTCCCAGAACTATCCGAAATAAATTTGTGTTGTTAAGAAGCCACCCAATCTATGGCATTTTGTGGCAGCAGCCCAAACTAAGATACCAGGCAAATGCTAAGCCCCAGCTGGGTGTCAGAATTCTGCACTTAGTACTTTGGGGCAAGTCAATAGAGTTAGAAGGGCAGAGTGCACAAAGGTCCAAATTACTAAGCAAAAGTATTAAATATACCGACTTCCTAGCTGAATGACTGAATGCAAAAGCACAGCATGACCTAAACTTTACAACATGGCAGCCACTAGCCCTGTATGGCTGTTGAACACTTGAAATATGGCTACTCCAACTTGAGATGTGTTTTAAGTAGAAAAGATACACAGGATATTTTTTAATCTTGCATAAAAGAAAAGAAGGTAAAATATCTCATCAATAATTTTTACTTGGATCACATGTTGAAATGGTAATATTTTAGATACACAATTAAACAAAATATTTTATGAAAATTAATTTCACTTGTGTCTTATTTTTTTTTATGTGGCTGCTATAGAAAAATTTTAATTCCATTTGTGGCTTCCATTATGTCTCTACTGCACAGTGCTACACAGAGCACACAGCATGATTAGCTATGATGGAGAAGCTCCTGGAGGTTGCCAGAACATCGGAAGTTGTACCAAATGTCTCTTCCCACTCACAGGAGGTTAGCTAACCTGGTGGGTTGCTGTCATTGAATTTCAGACTTAACATTTCTTCACACATGTCAAATGTTACAACAGTTCTCTCTAAGGATCCTCAAGATGAAATTAGACACATTTTACTTCTTATATTAAAAAGCTCATCATATGAGAGAAATGAAAAATATGTCAGTGCTAGCTGGGACAAAGTGAAGGAATTATGTCAAAAATTACCTCTACAAAAGTAGCCACATGGTGCTTTACTTGAGCCCACATTTTTAAAAAGCAAGAGATTTCACATAAATTTCTATGTTTGAGATCCCTCTGTTGGAGAAAGAAATATCTCATAATGCCAGGCCTACACTCCCCATGATCTCAGTGAGCTGGAGTGACACCAGAGGCCTCTTTGAGTAGCACACACTCCCTCATTTGCCACAGTCCCTATCATCCACAGCCAGTCTCTTTCCTTTCGGTACATGGCCTGTCTAGCCTTTATAAGCCCTTGGGTATGCAATTACTGTTTTAAGATTTCAAATTTGAAACACAAGCTTTTCAGAAGCAAAGAAAATTTAAAGGAAAAAAGAATGTAGCAATATGGATATTGCATTTCCCCCTCTTTCATCAGAAGAATGGCATAATGTTAAAATGTATTACCTAGGATAACATGCCATGTCACTAAACTTGGATTTATGAGTTCTGGAAAACAATCAGAACATAATGAAATGAATTTTGAAACTTCCATTTAAATGGAACAAAATTTAATGAATCATTAAATGAAGCAATGGCCAAACGTGTGCAGGAAATTTATGCAAATAAATTTCATAAAACTACCAAATAACTCGACCTCATCTATGATCGTTTAAACATAATTGAAGCTGGCCCTTGCCTTGTCCATCCTGGTCCTTCCTTAGTGCTTCTTACTTCACACCCAGCTATGACTTATTGGTATGACTTGGCCCCTGTGGGGCACAGAGCAAAATTAAAATGTGGAGCCTTTGTTCAAAAATGATTAAGAATGTTAAAACAGTCATAGCAAAGCATTAAATCAAGTGTAAAGCCCTTCTAAAGGTGGGAACCTGCGTCACTCATGGGTGCGTCATCCATGAAGCCGGACCTAACTACAGCAAGGGGCAGCTAATCAATTCTGGGGGGCTAAGACAGTCTTCCAACAAGAGGGGGAAAATCTCAAAATGAGACTTGAAACATTATTTCCTCACCTGTATTATGTAAAACTGGGCTTTGCATCGTCACGGTGGAAGAGGTATCCTTTGAGTTGTCACTTGTGCCCATTAAGCAGCACTTGGCAATCAACTGCTGAAACCTCGAGGATCCAGAAATATTGGCATGAGAGAGACTGAACCTTCTCTAATTTAGTCTCCTATTTAAGAATTTTGCATGTCTATTGCTGTGAAGTCTCAAACTTTGTGATGGCATATAAATCTGCTATTGGGCTTAGAGTTAGAAAGACTGTTGCGTTGATGTCATTGTGAAAACATTTACTGAAAAGTTTACACACTTATCTAAAAATGTACATTTGTGAAACATTAACCTGAATATTTTAGTTTATGGCTTAGTTATAACCTTCTTTTGGTAACCAGACCAAACACAAGCAGTGTACACCCTGTCTTGACCCAGTGTTCTTACCCCCTCGCCAGGTCAAACACTTTAGTTATGCTATACCTGTGCTGGGTTAAGTTTTATTTTGTATGTGTGTGTCTCTGTGTGTGTGTTGTATGTGTGTGTGTGCCTGTAATGTATGTGTGTGTTCGGTTTCGGGTGTTGTTGAGCTCCCAATTCCTTCATACAGGGGAGAAGAGAAGAAGAATGCTTATTTCCTAGGACTGTTCATTTATTTACAAATACTTAATGAGTATGCCCTATAGGTAAGACACTGCTCCAGCTGCTGGGGGATACACCAGTGGAAATAAAAACTTTTGCCCCCTTGCATCTGACAGTTTGAGACAGATGATTGATGATATAAATTAAGCAAAATCTATAGTATGTTAGATGGTATTAAGTGCCATGGAGAAAAAATTTAAGTAGGAAAGAGGAGTCGGGAAAGGCAGGCAGCAGGGGTTGCATGGTTAAAGTAGGGTGGTCAGAGAAGTTCTCAGCGAAAAGGAGACATTGAGTAAAAGGTATAAAGGAGGAAGGGGAGAAAGACATGAGGCTCTCTGAAAAGAAATTGTTCCAGAGAAAAGCAAATGCAAAGCTCCAAGACAGCCATGTCACCTGGAATTGAATGACAAAGCAAGGAGGCCAGTATAACTGCCTGGAACAAAGTGAAGGAGAATATTCTGAAGTCAGGGGAGTGCGACATTGCACAGGACCTCTAAGGTCATTGAAAGGATTCTGATTTTCCTCTGGGTATGTGGGAGCTGGTTGAGTAAAGGAGCAGCATGATCCGATTCTTATGTTCACAGCATCACTCTGAGGGCTCTGTTGAGATCGGAATGTGCTGAGTAAGAGTGAAAATGGGAAACCAGCACGGAGACTTCTGAGATAACTCAGGCAGGAGATGGTGGTGGTTCACACCAGGGTGACAGCAGTAGAAACTATGATGAGACACAGCCACATTCAGGATGAGGTGATGTTAGAGGGGAAAACATTTGCTGTCAGGTGCAAAGAAAGAGAAGGCCCAGATACTCTCAGGTCTTTGCTCTTAGCAAGTGGAAGGATGAGGTTGGCATTAACTGAAATGGAGAAGTCCACAGAAGAACACCCAGGGCATCGGTTTGGGAATGTAAAGTTGGAGATGTTTTTAGACAACCAAGTAGAGGTGGTACGTAGCTACTTGGATATGCGAAACTGGAATTAAGAGGAGAAATCTAGGCTCTTGAAAAATATTTAGGAATTGTTAGCTTATTAGTGATATTTAAAACCATGAGACTCAGTGAAATCACCAACAAAGTGAGTATAGCTAGAGAAGACAAGACATCTGAGATCCGGGACCTAGGAGGCTCCAGGATTAAAAGTCAGGGAAGTGGCCGGGTATGATGGCTCACGCCTGTAATCCCAGCACTTTGGGAGACTGAGGCAGGAGGGTCAGCAAGAGGGTTGCTTGAGCTAAGGAGTTCCAGACCAGCCTGGGTTGCATAGTGAGAACCCGTCTCTACAAAAAATTAAAAATTAGCCAGGCATGGTGGTGTGTCCCTATAGTCCCAACTATTCAGAAGGCTGAGTTGGGAGAATCGCTTGAGCCCAGGAGGTAGAGGCTACAGTGAGCAAGGATCATGCCACTGTACTCCAGCCTGGGTGACAGAGTGAGACCCTGTCTCACAAAAAAAAAAATAAAATAAAATAAAAGGTGGGGAGGAACATGGAGCTAACAGCCAAGGAGATGGAGAGGAACTGCCTGTGTGGTCAGAAGAAAGCCAAGCCTGCATGACGTCCTTGAAGCCAAATGAAAAAAGAGTTTCAAGTAGGATAGAGCAATCAACTGTGTCAAATGACTCAACTGGGTCAACTAAGATGAGAAGACTGAGAATCCACAATGGGATCTAGCAACGTTGTGGGCCGTGAAGACCTTTCATGAGAGCTGTGTCCACAGAGCGGTGGGCCCGGAGGCACAATTCAGGGGGTTTCATGAAGAGTCAGAAGAAAGAAATTGAAGACAGCAAGTGCATGCATCTCTGAAAAGAGTTTTGTTTAAAAGGGAATTGAAGGTACAGACCAAATGAGATACCGTGCGTGAAAGCACTTTGGAAATTATAAAAGCCCTCTGTAAATGCTGAGTGTAACTGTCAGATCTGAGGCCTGTTGGATACTAAGCCTATGGCTTTCAAAATATCAACCAGACTCAAGAATTTCTGTGGCCAGTTAGAGCTGCAGCATCTCAAGAAAACTGTGTTCTCACTATACCCAGAGCTGTTCCAAGTAACCACTAAATCATCAGGAAATCAGAGTTCAAAGACTCCTGACAGTGATAAGCAGTGTACTAAACTCCTCCTTCTAACAATGACCCCATAAAGTACAGGATGAGTAAAACTCTGAAGTCTCACACACAAAGGAAAGGTACAGTTACTGATTAAGAAAAGGGTTCTTTGTTCTTTCATGGTTGCAGAGCTTTCCTTGAAAAAGTTCCAAGTTCATCAGTACATCTTATCTAATTACAGAATCCAAATATTACAAAATGAGAAATTTACAGTAAGAAATGTGTCTTCACCTAGTGCCAGTAAGAATGAACACCCTTACGGTATCAGGGGATGTTGCAATTGATCAAAATGAGCATCTGTTCTGTTCAGTTCAGAATATCACGTTAATATTTTATTCCCGGGAATATGGACAAAGATGCAAAAGGCTCCTGCAAGACGGAGCCCATAGGCTTAAAGTGGGTGTTCTATCTCAGGCTGCTCCATCTCTAGGGGACTCGGGTCTACTGACCACTGAGAGCCAGGCTGCCCAGCTCTAAGCACTGAGCACAAGAGGGCCAGGGGTCACATTCAAAGCAAAGCAGCATGAGCTGAGCCTGAGGTGGGAAGACAGTCACCTACCCTTTCACATAGATCTGTCTACCAGTTTGTTCATTAACCTGCACCAGGCAGCACACTCCATACCAGTGCAGCCTAATGGAGACATAATGTGAGTCACAAATACAAGCCTTATATGTGATTATAAATTTTAAATTTCTAGTCACCACATTCAAAAGAGTAAAATGAAGCAGGTGAAATAAGTATTAATAATACACTTTATTTAACAGTGTGTATGCCCTAAGACATCATTCCAACAAGTAGTCAATATAAAAAATAATGAATGAGAATGTAAAATTAATTTACATTTTTTTTGGTACAAAGTCTTTGAAATCCAGGGTGGATTTGACATTTCCAGCACATCTCAATTCAGAGAGGCCACATTTCAAGTGCACAATAGCCACCTGCAGCTAGGAGTGACCCTACTGGACAGTGCAGTTCTGGGCACGAGGATTCCGCAGAAACAAACCACATCTCTTGCCTACTAAAGGTGGATAGGCCCTATGGGGTAAAGAGGACTCAGACGAGTAAACAGGGCATTAGAATCACACCCAAATCATGTTAAAGTTCACGGCCTGCAAGAAAGTAGCTCCCAACAAAATCTGACCCAGTGGGGGTCAGAAAGGCTGCTTCAGGAAGTGAAGTCTTTGCAGAGTCCCCCCAAAAGTAACAGTCTGAGGGACTGAGAGGCAGGAAAGGGGTCAGGAAAGTGACCGCGACAGAGGAGCATTCCTGTGAATAAGAGAGAATAGGGTATGCTCTGGGACTTTCAAGTCATTCATTTTTGCTAGACCATAGAGTTTGAAGAGATGAATAAAAACAAAATCCTCAATGTAGAGCTTGACCAGACCAGGAAGTGCTCTGTGAGCCATAATGAGAAGGCTGGTTTCCTCCGGAGGGCGTTGGGAGTCCTAGAGAGTTCTGGGCCCGGGTTCTTGGTTGCTCCCTTTGCTAAGCCTGTCTACTCCAGCCCAGTCTGTCACAGTGAGGAACGGAGCCCCACGGAGGTGAGGTTGAGCTGCTTAGGGTTTCCAACTGGCTGGTGGCAGAGCTGAGGCCAGAACTCCTATCATGGTCATGGTCTCTCTGGGCCCTTCCACTGCCCACGTGGCAGGAGCCAGGTGTGTCGGGGCAGAAAGGGAAGCACCGTTGCTCCCCGCAGCAGCTGGAGGTAACACAGGGATCACACCTGGAGGCGAGGCAAGAGGATGAGGAACTAAACCGCGGGGAAGAAAAGGGAGAAGTATGGTTGTCCCAGAGAACAAGTAGGCGACCAGGGCTCTGCTCACCTGCCTGAGCCCGGGGGGGTATAAAGGGAGAAGTCCCATCTCTGGTGAGAGGGGTGAGTGCAAGCAAGACAGGGCCATCAGCCTGGGGCCTGCCGGCTGACACCCCAGGTCTCCTGGAAATGGGGATGGGGCAACCTGCTAGAAATTCAGCAAGTGAGTCGATTTGCCTGGAATGCACTCATGTTTGTTTTTGTTTTGTTTTTTCTCTTTTTCTCTTCTCTTTTTTTTCTATGTTCCCCCATTCACAGAACAGACCAGGCACAGGGCCTGAGCTGAGGTGTACATGGGGTGGGTTTACTCTACCGCCTCCTTCCACACAGTCCGTGTAAGAACGCAGCCTGTGGTGAGCATCAGGAGGCCTCGTGTTGGCTCTAATATAAAAATACCATTTGAAATGAAGACAACTGGAAGCTGCACCGCATTTCTCTCGTGGCTTTCCATACTCTTCGGCACATAGGGGTAAGACTACCCCAGGCTGAGGCGCTTGGTTCGGCCACCCTGAGACGAGCAGAGCTTCTTGAGCACTTCTCAGGGTCAGAAAGGTTACGTGGTTTCTCTAATGACACCCAGGATGTTGGTGGAGAAGCCAAGGTTAGGGCCCATGTCTTTTGTCTCCTTGTCCTCCAGAGGATTAGGACCATACCATCAACATCATCACCTAGCTGCTTCACCGCTATACCTTAACGCCTTTGAGTGTGGCTGTTTACAACTACAAGGCTAGCCTTTTAAATGCAAATATTCCCAGGTAGGGTCCAACCTTGAGATATCATCCATTAACAGAGATTAAACAAAATCAGGAATATGGATAATTGAGGATCACAGAAAAGATTAATGACCAGGGGCCAGAACGGGAGCCCAGGAAGGCATTAAGGGGCTCTGAGGGCAGAAGGAGGCAGGAAAGCCAGCTTTGCCCTCTTCACCGAATTTCCTAGAACCATAGAGAAAACATTAACTGACTGCTTAATGTATACAAGGCACTATGCCACACCCTGCGGGGTACAAAAAGAAGCATAAAGAATGTCTCTGACCTCTCAGTGCTTAAAATCTAGCTGGAGAGTGTATCAGTTTTCCATTGCCGCTATAACAAATTACCATAAAATTAGGGGTTGAAAACAATGCAAAATTTTAATCTTATAGTTCTTCTGGAGGTCAGAAGTCTGGCACAGGTCTCAATGGGCCAAAATCAAGGTGTTGCCAGAGCTGCATTCCTTCCCACTGAGGGAGGGAGTCTCTAAATGAGCATCCATTCAATGCCTTTTCCAACTAGAGGCTGCTCACATTCCTTGGTTTGTGGACCCTTCCTTCATCTTCACAACCAGCATGGCTGGTGGCAGCTCTCACATCACAGCACTCTGACACAGACTCTTCTGCCTCCCTCCTCCACTGTGTTGATATCAAGTCCATATGGATAATTGAGGCTCATCTCCTAATCTCAAAGTCAACTGATTAGCAGCCTCAATTCCATCTGCAACTAAGTTACCCTTTGCCGTGTAACAAACCATAGCCACAGGTTCCAGGGACTTGGATGTGGACGTCCTTGCGGGAGGAGAGAGAGTTGGCATTATTCCAACTACCACAGGAAGGCTGAACATTCAGATGCAAAATTAACTCTAGCACAAAGTAAGAGCCACGTGGTTAAGTACAGTGGAGTTCAGGAAGGGAAAGATCACTTCAGGCTGGGGTCATCCATCCAGAAAGGCTCTGCAAGACAATGGACTGGTGGCATGCAGGAGATACCAGGATGCCCTGTGAGAGGAGGGGCTGGAGCCCTGTATTCCCCCATGTCTGTCCCGCTCTAAAGTGCTATGTCCCACACAAGCAGCACCAGCAAACGTGGCAGGCATGGAAAAGGCAGAACTGTAACTGAGGATGCCTGGAAAATCATGGATTCTCCACTGAGCTGAGTGGCTGGAGATACGTCCTGGAGGGCTCAGGTTGGCAGGGCAGCAAATGGCACTTTGCCCCCTAGGCACCGAGTAGCAATTGAAGGTTGACCTCAAAAAAGCATCAGATGATGAGGAAGGGAATCTGGAGATGATGAGGAAGGGAATCTGGAGATGGTGAGGGATGAGTCAGGAAGGGCAGTCAACATTGTCAGCTCTCTAGACAGAGCTATACAGGGAGATGAAGAGGGTGGTGGCAAGGTGCCTGGGAAGAGGAGCGGGCATGTGGGGGTCCTCCAGGCAGAAGAAAGAGGACTGGAGACTGGTGGGTTGGGGAGAGCTGGGCAAGGACAGTGGCACAGTGATGGCAGGAGAAAAGAGGATGTTTTAGGAGCAGGAGTCTGAGGGACTGGCCAGAGGCCTGTGAGAAATGGTCCCACTGGTAGCGGAAATGGAGGTTGGGCCTGGGATAGCATTGGGATAGTAGGAGGTATGAGAGGAACCAAGATCTTTGATCAAAGTAACGTAATAAAGGACAGGAACATGGAGGATAAAGCCAAGGGTGATAGCCTCTTTAGGGCTTGGAAGAGGAAAGAAGGCACTGAAGGAGATGAAGACACCCCACAAGCAGCCACTGGAACAGAGACGCTCACTGGCTTACAGCGCGTTACCAAGAGGGTGTGATGTGGGAAACTGATATCAACCACAATGCTTATCAGCGACTAGTCTACAGGACCCAGCAGCTCACAGAGAACAAAGAGTCCCCAAAAGGTGAGAACAGGTGGGTCAAGAGTAACAGCTACCTAGCTGGGACTCTGCCAAGGGGGAAAAGTTCCCACGAGCACCTACAGCACCGCTTTTCCACAAGGCCAATCAGGAGGACTGCTCTCACGTAGTGGGGCTTCCTCAGAGGATGCAGGAGGGGCTGAAGCCAGCCCGTTGGGGAACTGTCCTGAGTCTGCCAGGCTGAGGCAGGGCCCCTTCCCCGTTTCCCCACAGAGCCCCTGGTTGCTGTTCTGTAACATCTCTTGGGCAACTGTGTATGTCCACAGTCTCCGGCGCAATGTCCCCTGTGTGATAGACAAGCCATCTATCCTAAGTCAGGAGCTCTTCTTTAAGAGAAAAGAAATCCCCAGCCAGTCCAGGGATCTAAATGCTGGCTTTTTCCTCTTTATGCTTATCTCAGTGAATGTCACCAGGCACAGTCTAGCTAGCACCAGTCTGAAAAAGGGGAAGTACCAGGAAAAGGAAATATTAAGAGAAACTTGCAATGTCCAGTTTCTCCTGCAAGGACAGGTGGAAGGAGTGGATAGAGTCGCTCAGAGTAGTTCCAGCATGGTCTTTCCCCCACGCAAAACCATGCTACAGCGAAAGAAAACAGAATGCATTGTCCCGTTATGCAAAATTCAACAAAAGAAAATGCAAAACACATGCCTGATGCCAGGAGTTAGAATAGAGGTGGGGCTTCAGGCTGGGGAGAGGGGACCAGGGCAGCAACAGGAGGGAGGTTTCTGGGAGTGCTAATGCTTTGCGTCTCAGTCTGGGACTGGTTACACAAGAAGGCTCATAATGAATTTGGTGCAAGTGCATCAAGCTGCACTCTTATGGTTTATGCATTTTTCTGTATATATGTAATGCTTTTATTGAAAAGTGGGCCAGGCGCAGTGGCTCACGTCTATAATCCCAGCACTTTGGGAGGCTGAGGTGGACAGATCACGAGGTCAGGAGTTTGAGACCAGCCTGGCTAACGTGGTGAAACCCTGTCTCTACTAAAAATACAAAAATTAGCCAGGCATGGTGGCGCACACCTGTAATCCCAGCTACTCAGGAGGCTGAGGCAGGAGAATCACTTAAACCTGGGAGGCAGAGGTTGCAGTGAGCTGAGATAGTGCCATTGCACTTCAGCCTGGGTGACAAAGCGAGACTCCATCTCAAAGAAATAAATAAATAAAAATAAAAAGCGTACTTTTTAAAAGCGGTTGTAAGAGAGGGCTCTGTGTGTCTGCATGGGAGGTCAGGAGAACTGGATAGGAAGAGAGGAAGTGATGCCAAAAGAGGAAAGGGGCTGGGTGCAATGGCTCATGCCTGTAATCCCAGCACTTTGGGAGGCCAAGGCGGGTAGATCACCTGAGGTCAGGAGTTTGAGAACAGCCTGGCCAACATGGTGAAACCC
>NW_016107768.1:733614-739353 GCF_001604975.1 Cebus imitator | reverse complement strand
AAAAAAAAAAAAAAAGCCCCAAACCCCAGTCATCCTGCAAAGGGCACATGCAGCTTCTCTCCAAAGGAGGGAACCTGGTTGACAGAAGAAATTGCCAACTAACCAAGCTCACAAGGCGTGGTCAGGGGCCGGGGAGGCACGCCTGAGAGCTCACTGCTTGTTGTGTGAAGAAAGCACCACACACAGTCAGCAGGACAACTGGTCTTTGCGATGGTCAATTTCATGTGTCAACTTGGCTAGACCATGGTGTCCATTTGTTTGGTCAGGCACAATCTGGGTGTTTCTGTGAAGGCATTTTTAAAATGTGATTAACATTTACAATCAGTTGAACTTAAAGCAGACTATCCTCCATAATATGCATGGGTCTTACCTGGTCAGTTGAAGGCCTTAAGAGCAAAGATCAAGGTTTCCTGAAAACAGAAGGAATTCTACCCCAAGACAGCAACATAAACAGTCTGCCTGAGTTTTCAACCTTCCAATGCAATACTGCAACATCAACTCTTACCATAATTTCCAACCTGCTCTATTTGGACTTGCCAGCACCCACAATTATGTGAGCCAATTCCTTGTGTATGTATGTATGTGTGTGTTGCATGTATAAATTCTATTGGTTCTGTTTCTCTGGAGAACCCAAATACATTTAATAGGCTGTTCCTCCAGGAGCCCAGATCATCTTTCTCAGGTCTCCCCTGAAAGCAAATGAGATGAGAAAGCACTTCAATTTAAGGGCTGCAGCCTAAAGTCAGGGGCTCTTCTTTAAGAGAAAAGAAATCCCCAGCCAGTCCAGGGATCTAAATGCTGGCTTTTTCCTCTTTACGCTTACCTCAGTGAATGTCACCAGGCACACTCTAGCTAGCACCAGTCTGAAAAAGGGGAAGTACCAGGAAAAGGAAATATTGAGAGAAACCTGCACATGTCCAGTTTCTTCTGCTAGGAATGCTTATGTGACGTTTTCAGAGAGACCCCAGAAACTCCAAATAAACAGCCACATTGCTGAACCCACCTAAACTCTGACCCAGTTAGATGCAGCGGAGAGAGTGAATGAAACAAACACGAAGGTTTACGGGTGTTTTAATCTTCTCCAAACACTGAAATATTGTTGAGATGTTTTATCTTCCATTGCACACAAAGGAGGTTAAAAAGCCATGATAAATAGCGTGCTCTCTGGGAGGGAATGCCATATATAGGGCAATACATAATTTCCTGCTTCTGGTACCGTTTGGGATAATTGTTCTGGTAACGTGAAAACAGGAGGAATATTAATTTAAGATTAAAGCACCATTATGAGCTCTGTCGTACTGTTAACTTCTTTTAAATGTTCCCCTGAATAATTCCACCTTTGCAAGATGAAATAAGCATACAATTAAAAACTGCATTAAATAAATGAATAACTAATTAATGAATAAAAAGGACTGAAAATAAAATGGGCCATGCAAATTCTAAACAATAACTTTAACGACAGGCCAGATCTTCATCCTTCAGATATTTGAAGAACAGTATCGGGGTGCAGAAAGATAGCATCTCTCTGTAGATGTAGATCTAGAATTGCTGTGTTCTTTGTTCACACACTGCCCAGGGATAGCTTTAGGTACAGGCACTGCAGGGAACTGAGGTGCTTCAGAGCAAGGCATAATTGACCAACACTGAGCACCACCCTACCTCTCCAACTTTATCACCAAGGCCTCTTCTATAGTGCCTGAAATTCTACAATATCCTTTGTCCTCTAGCTGGAAGTTCTACCAGGGTGATTCTTCCATGGATTAGGAATTCAGTTGGAAAATGCAAATGTTCCCATGGGGGAAATATTCCCGTAAGGGTTAAAGATTGATGGTTCATTAGCACTTTGATAATGAATTCCCTAAACAGGTTGCTTTCCTCCCAACACCTAACTGAGATCGACCTCTTTGGGGGAGCAGGATGAGGACAAGAGGAGCAGTCCAGTGCAGCAAAGAGGAATAGTAGGCTGAGAATGGTGAAACTGCTTGAGTGTGGCCTGGAGGAGGGGCATTCTGGGAGCCCAGGTAGCCTAAGAGCACAAGGTTCTGGGATGAACCACCACGACATATCCACCAGAGAACTAAGACTTCCAGGCCAAGATACAAGGGTGAAGAAGAAAGGGAGGAAAATATTGTCTAAGACTGCCTTGATGTGCCAAATAAAATCAATATGATTACATGCATTTTATTAGTTGAGAAATTATTAATAATCCAAGACCATGCAATAATGTGGTAAACGGGAAAGAAGAAATTAAATCTTGTTTATCTGACCCTCAAATCCAAGCTCTTTCAACCATACCACGTTTCACACAGCAATATTATGAGTATGGGATGATTGCCCCATTTTTAAGATGAGCAAATCAAGGCTTTCAGAGATTAAAGAAGAGGCTGTTTCCAGATATGAAAACATCAGGCATGTCCAGTAGCTGCAAATACTCTGGGTCCTCGTACAAACTGTTAACAGAGCAGGAGATGAGGCTAAAATGTTGTAAGTCAGCTGGGCCCAGTGGCTTATGCCTGTAATTCCAGCACTTTGGGAAGCCAAGGTGGTGGATCACCTGAGTTCAGGAGTTCCAGACCAGCCTGTCCAACACGGTGAAATGCCATCTCAACTAAAAATACAAAAATTAGCCAGGCATGGTTGTGGGTGCCTGTATTCCCAGCTACTTAGGAGGCTGAAGCAGGAGAATTGCTTGAACCCAGGAGGCGGAGGTTGCAGTGAGCCCAGATCGCACCATTGTACTGCAGCCTGGGCAACAGAGTAAGACTCCGTCTCAAGTAAAAAAAAATCTTGTAGGTGAAACTATGAGAACCAGGAAAAACTGCTGATGTTGACTCACAAGCATATGAGTCCGGCTTCCAAAACCTCACTTCCAGATTCTAAAAGGATATTCTGACCTTGAACTAAGTCAAGTTGCCAAGCCTGGGAAAGAGTCCAAGCTACACCTGAAAGCATTGTTTTCACTGCAAATCTGCTTGCTCTAAGGGGCATTGATAAGAGCTGCAATTAACAGCTCTGTTATCAGGGGCCAATTACCAACATAAAATCCTGCAGTTATTAAAATTATCACTTAACTCTGGGAGAGGATTATGTGATAACCCACTTTGCCAGGTGCCAGGAAAAGAATGAGAACACTGGGATTAAGGAAAGGCCTGGGACTGGCACCCAAAGAATGTTCTCATGAGGGCAACTATAGGCAGAACCCCACGGAAAGTCCTCCAAGGCTAGAAGCCTGCTAGCAGTTTGGGCTGAGTGCCCACCTGACCATGCCTTCTCAGCCAACTACCACCCCCCACCCCTCCCCAGCTTCCACTGGGTTCTCAGGCCATCCTGCTACCTGCTCTGCTCCAGCTATTGCTCCACGTTCCAGCTCGTTTCCAGCTCCCTCTCCTCCTTTGACATCCTCCTCTCCTGGCAACTCCACCTACCACACCTTCCAGACCTGCTAGGTTCAAGGAAGGAGACTCAGCAAGACCCATCCTTCCTTGTCAACCCCCAGTTTCCCCCAACCCATGTCCATCTCCCCAGTCTCTTCTTTCTAGAGTTAATCTCATGAACTGACTCTGGTTCCTGCTACACCTCACTTTTAGTACTTATGCTCTGCAGAGGGTTGTGGCAATGCCTATGCCCATCCATTAATTAAGTTCCCACCATGTTCTGGGCACTGTGGGGGGCTCAAGTGTAGAGTGGTGAACAGAGACACATCACCTTGGCCCTGCCAGCCTCCCATGGATTGTAAATGCCTTTGAAGGCAGGGCGCAAACTGTGTTCATCTATATAATCCTGGTCCCTAGTAAGGGCCAATATACTATGCATAGTAGTAGTCCAATAGCAATATTAAAGCTAAAAGGTATAATTACAGTTTACAGAGGTCTTTGATTATAGCTTTAAAGTGCTTAGATGTTAATGACCGAAAAGAATCATTAGGCTTTCCACTATAGATAATACATTTGCATCTTAATGAAAACCATTAATCCCTTAAACCTCACTCTCTGACCCTACTCTCCTCTAAGTGCTAATGGTTATCATTTCCGTTCCTGGGAGGCCTAAACGGGTGATATCTGAAGAAGACCCTCCAAACTATACTACATTAATGGTCTTCTATTCTAGGCAGATAAAAACTAGGCCTGGGTTGTCCCATCTGGACTCCTCAAACAATAGCTAATAAATAAAGTGCTCTGTGTTATATTTTTCAGGAATATACAACTTGAAAGCCAAAGCCAGATTTAACCCTCAGATGTTTTTGTAAGACTGCACATCGTTTCATAAACTTTGAATTTTACAAAATGCATGTTTCCGTTTGCCACAGGCCTCCCCATTCTCTATTACCTTACACCTGGCCCTAATCAACAGACTCGTTACTCACCTATTCCTCCTGCTGGAAACACTTAGGTTTTTAAATCTCAAATAATATGTAACAGTTTAACACTAATCTGTTTCCCACAATAACCCTGTGCACTAAGTAGGGAACTATTATTATCGCAACTTTATGGCTGAGGAATCTGAAGCCCAGGGAAGAGGTGAATGACTTTCCCATTTTTTATTCAGTTTTTTGTGGTCTGTGTCAGCCTGGTTTGGATAATAATGGCAATGACCAGTGACTGTTAGCAATCACCAATGACTGTCTCCAAGGCAGTGATGACCTTTAGGGTCTGGATTCCTTCCAGGGTTTTTAACCTGGTCTCCAGACACCCCTATAGAGGTACCAGAAATGAGGCCTCAGATGTTCCATGGGTCCCTTGGAATAGCACACAGCTTTGTTTGTAGTTTCATCAGCTCCTCTTGGAATGTGTAACAGTGGTGTGAGGTAACCACCCGGCTGGCAGCTGTTTCCTGGAGAAGGTCTATCATTGGTCCACAATGTGCAAAGCCATCTGGCAGGGCCTGGAAGGGTCCCCGGGGTGGGGGGATTACAGTTAACCAAGTAAATGAATCATTATCTGTTCTTGCCAGTAATCCCCTGGCTTATCTCTGCAGCTGGAAGATGGGAGTATAGCAGGATGGAGCAGTCTACCTGGCCCTTAGGAGTGTCTCACCTGAAAGGGGTGCCAGGCCCTTTTTGAATTATCTGCCATGAATAGCAACATAAAATATTGCTCAGGAACAGAGAAAGGGGATAGAGAGTCTCAGCAAACTTTATCAGAACCAAAGCAGGTAAGGCACTGAAAGTTTCCTCAAGATGGTGTGAGGGGGTAAATCTAGAAGTCAAAAATGGCCACACGACACAAATTGAACAGGCCTCAGCAAGGCCACCAAACGAGCCCCTTCTCGGGCTGGAACTCCTTCCCAGCCTTTGTCCTCACACTCGAATGTTCATGATTCAGCAACCTTCCCTCGATCCATCAACATCAACTCCAAAGAAAGAATGTAAATCTGGTTTCATTAAAGTCTTAAAGGATTGATGAAGCTTAATAATGTCCTACTGTGCTTTTCCCTATGGACTTTGTGTTTTATGGGAATGAAATGTTAAGTCAAAGGAATTAATCTCTACCTGTGGAATTTCTAACATCAATCCACCAGTGGGTGGGAATAAGACATTTTTGTTGCCTTTGAAAGAACATCTGGACAGGCATGAAGAAGGGCAGTCAAATACAGAAGACTTGGATTTATAGTCAGGAGAACAATTAAATTATCTTATATATTGGGTTTCTTATGGGTTTCCAGTTAAAAAAAAAAAAAAAAAAATTCCTGGCTGGGCACAGTGGCCCAGGCCTGTAATCCCAGCACTTTCAGAGGCTGAGG
>NW_016107768.1:622645-733600 GCF_001604975.1 Cebus imitator | reverse complement strand
AAAAAAAAAAAAAAAAAAATTCCTGGCTGGGCACAGTGGCCCAGGCCAATAATCCTAGAGCTTTGGAATGCCAAGGTAGGAGGAGGCCAGGAGTTTGAGACCAGCCTGGGGAACATATTACAGCAAGATCTCCATCTCTACAAAAATTGTAAAACTTAGGTATGGTGGTACATGCCTGTAGTCCCAGTGCTTTGGGAGGCAGAAGTGGGATGATGGCTTGAGCCCAGATGTTCAAGGCTGCAGTGAGCTAGAATCACACTACTGTACTCTAGCCTATAACAGAATAAGACCCTTTCAAAAAAAATCCTTGCCTTTAAAAGTGGAGAAAAGCCACTCACAAGTGGGTGTTGAACAATGAGAACACATGGACACAGGGAGGGGAACAGCACACACTGGGGCCTGTCGGGGGTAGGGGACTAGGGGTGGGATAGCAAGGGGTGGGGGTACTGGGGAGGGATAGCATTAGGAGAAATACCTAATATAAATGACTGGGGGACAGATGCAGCAAAGCACCGTGGCGCATGTATACCCATGTAACAAACCTGTACGATCTATACATATACCCCAGAACTTAAAGTATAAAAAAAAAAGAACTAGAAAAAAAAAAGTGGAGAAAAGTGTTTAAAACCATCAGGATGGTATTTCTAAGATCTTTTCGCATCTAAATATATTTTTTTAATCTATGACTCTAAAGCTTTGATCTCTCTCATTCTTATCACGTGCAAACCCCTCCACAAGTCTTGCCAAAATGTCCATGTGCTCAAGACACATCCCAGGAAAACGACCTTTAGGGCTTCACCCTCCTTCCCTGACCAATCTTACCCACTTGAGGCCAGCATTCCAGAAGCTTCAGTGTTCACCCCTCTGTTAATAACACTGTCATCTATCCTCTGGCTCTAGCCAAAACCCTTGGGGTCATCTTAGACATTTCTCTTCCCCTGATCCCTTGTTAACATTCAAGCTGTTAACAAATACCACTGGTGCTACCCTGAGAACACAACTGGAACCTGGTCCACTTCCTACCACCAACTCCCTGGCTTCCTGCTTGGGGCAAGACATCAGCACTTCTGGTCTGGACCAAAAAACAGCTTCCTCCCTGGCTCCCCTGTTTCTATCACTCCGCTTCCCCATCCTCAGCAGTCAGGATGATCTTTGTAAAACGGAAGCTTCATTGCATATTTCCCCATGCTTAGAACTCATTGCTCTTTCCCAAACTCTTACCAAAGCCTGCAAGACCTTATAATTGTCCAGCTCTTGCACATTTTTACATCTCCATTTCCCACCCACACTCTGATTCATTCCCTTCATTGTACTCACTGCAATCTGAAATTATCTCTCCTATTATTTATTCAGCAAATACTCATTAAGCACCTAATATCTGGTGATCAGGGCTTATTTTGGGTGCTGGGAATACAGCAATGAACAAAATAGATTTTTCTAAAAGCCGGCCCTTGCAGAGTTCACATTCTAGTGTTTATACACAGGAGAATTTGTTTATTTGCTTATTGACTCTTTCCTGCTAGAAGGTAAGCTCCTTGGGAAAAGGGACCTTGACAATCTTGATCACAACTGCATCCCCTATACTTAAAACTATGACTAATTGTAGATGCCCAATAAATATTTATTAAGTGAATAAACTAAAGAACATTTCTGGATTCAAGACTGGCTTTATTCTCCGTTCAGGATGGATATCTGATTACCCTTCACTCCGGAGGCGTGGAAAGCCATCCCAGAAGCAATCCACGAGAAGACCCTCCTCACTGGCCTTCATGCCAGGCTGGGACACCCTGGGAGGTGCTCCTGAGCCCACTTCTGAGTTTGAACAATTGGCCTGACCAAGGAGGATAACTGACTATTCCAAGTCCAGTGTCCAGCTCTCTCTCTCTGTCTTCCTGCAAGCCATGTGAAAACTCCCATCTTGGTGTTTCTCGCTGCCTGGGTCTCAACCATAATTCCATCCTCCCCAACTCCCGAGATGAGAGACATCAGAGGGGGTCCTGCCCACGCTAGCCTGGGTAGCATTGGCTCTCTCCTTCGGGTGAATTCCACAGCACCCACAGTCCATAGAAAGCCCTCCCATTTGAAGTCAACTAATTAAACTGATTGAAGTTCCCATCTTCAAACCCCTACTACCACCAGCGCCCTATAGCCATTTCGTTTTGGAGAAT
This sequence comes from Cebus imitator, assembly GCF_001604975.1. Lineage (NCBI taxonomy): Eukaryota > Metazoa > Chordata > Mammalia > Primates > Cebidae > Cebus > Cebus imitator. The sequence goes on along the minus strand of NW_016107768.1, from coordinate 731,432 downwards.
GGAAAGTATTCCACCAGCCTCTGATGAATGAGACTCGGATTAATAATGATCTCTACTTCACGGAATGGGTTAAAGAAACTAACTGTAGAAATAGCGCTTAGCACCTTCCTGTGCCAGAGCTTAAAACACTTCATAGGCAGCATAAATTAATCTTCTCCAAGTCCCCAAGAGGAAAAAAGAAGATTTCATTATTCTCTTTTAGCCGCAGAGAAAACATGGAGAATCAGCATTTCCTCCACAGAGCAGATCTGTGCCCAAACCACGGGGCTGCTACCTCCACAAGCCAAACGCCAATCATTGGACCATCCTGCCCTACCTGGGGAGCTGCAAAAGAGGAAATCTGGACACAAAACAGAGGTCTAAAGACCCCTCCAGCTGTGGTGGGAGACGACGTCAAAAAAATCCCTGCAGCTCTAGTGACTCTACCTCCTCGCTCTGTCCTTGGGAAGCACCAGTACACACTCCGTGAGATATAACGAGCTTTCATACTGAAAGATTCTTTCTTATCTCCCTGGGAAGCTGGGATACCTGAAGACTGTGTTTTGAAATGCATATATTGACAACCAATTACACAGCTCTGCTACTGTGGTGTAGCTCCTTTGTCAGATCGCTCTCCGGGCCTGGCTGTGATCCACTCAGACCATCTTCATTTTCACAGGGAAGTCTCTCTCCCTTTCCAGGCTTGTCAGCAGTTCACTGCCCCCAGGGAAAAATGACATTGAGAGCAGGGGAGGAAGCAGAAGGGAAGAGCGTATCAGATTTACTCTGGCTTCTGCGGAGAGCTAAGCAGCTGGAAGGTGGGGAGGACAAGAGCCCCAGGAGAGGGATTACACTGGGAAAGCTGATCCCTGGAGACACCTGTTCCACTGTCTGCATCTCCTCTATGGACATCAAGTTGCATCTCGAATATCCCTCGGGGACATGTCAGAACGCCTTCCAGTCTGCCCGTCCAGTGCTCCATGTTCTAGCTGCGACGGGTCACATAACTCCTCTGAATATGGTCTTAGGCATGGACAGTTTAATCTGATGGCCCAACAAGGGGTCATTTAATCTGGGCCTCCTGGAAACGCAATATCCTAACCTAGATATTCTTGATTTGGACTGCAGGAATTTATGAATTCCCTGAAATTATAGGCAAAATTGCCTGTGCATGTGAATATGCACGTTGTTCTAGAGAAAGACTTCACCATTTTCACCTGATTCTTGTTAAGGTTCTATCTCTGAAAAATGTTAAGAAATATATATATATATATATATATATATACACACACACACACACACATATATATATATATAATCTCCAAAGGAGTGACCCCAAGGAGAAATTTTCCAACACTCTGACCTCTGTCCAGAAAATGTGGGAGAGGTGAGGGACAAGCGGGTCCTTTCACTATTCCCTAATAAGAGCAGCTAATGTGCATGAGAGGCTTCCCAGGTGCCAGGAATTGTTCTAAGCACACTCTGTTTATAAGCACATTGAATTTTCTTAGCAGCCCTACAAGAACTATGCAGTTGAGATGATCTATTACTAACCCCATTTTACAGATGACAAACCCGAGGCACCAAGGCAAGATGGGCTTTGAAACCAGCAGCCTGGCTGTGGAGTCCGTGCTCTCAATCACAGCCCCACGCATGGCTGGCTGGCTGCCTGCTACACAACTATAGGCTCCTCCTGGTGGCTTCTCTTCACCCAGGCAAAATTGAACACTTGCCTCGAGCTGCAAAACTGAACTCTACATACTTACTGTGCCAGGAGAGATAATGATTTTGGCAAATTTTTTCTCAGAAACTATGCACTTGAGATGATCTATTATAAGCAAGTGCTTTGTAAGCTGCACAATGCTATGTACATGTGAATTAGGATGACAACCATGGTCTACGTTTTGCCTAATAAAGTATAATTTTTAAAACCATTCCAAGTACTCTGGGATATTTCCACTGGAACCAAACTGCTTTCTGCTGTATTTGCTGTTGACCACATTTTACACTTGCCAGCCACTCCCCACAAAGTTAATTTAAATGCATGAAATCTGACATCCCTGTTGAGAAGTACTGGGAACATAAAACTTCCACAACTAGAACATCTGGCCTCACAGCAGCACAGATGTGTATGCCACACATTTAATGGATTTTGTGTTTTTTCCCAATGCTCTGCACCCAGCGCAAGCTCAAATATTTTGTCAGTGTCAGTGGTGACATTTCAAAAGGTTGCATTTTTCCTAATGCTGTATCTCTTAGTTTCAAATTCCAAAATTTCTAATATGACCCAATAAGATACAACTCAACAGTAATTATTCCCACAAAAATCCTATTCATCTGACTGAAATTTTTTTCCACAGATCTCAAAACTTTATAGACAGAAAAAATACAGATTCCAATCAACTTGATCATCTATCTTATTTTCCAGAGTTAAAAACAAAACAAATAATAAAAATTAGGCTACAAAAAGATCATAGTATGAGAATAAAATTGAATTAGTCCTGCTTCTCACCTCAGCATTAAATCTCTTTTAGGATGGCTTTCAGCAGACTTCTTACTCATAGGTTCATTCATTCATTCATTTAACAAATATTTACTGAGCACTTCCTATGTGCCAGGCACCATCATAGACTCTTGGGTTGCATCCATCAATAAAACAGGCAGATTTGAACCCTTGCAGAGCTTCTATACTAATCATGGGGTCAGATAAAAACATAGTAAGTCAGTAAGTTAGATAGCAGTTTACAAAGTAATAAGTGCTCTAAATAAAATAGACCAGGATAAGGGGGTCTGAATAAAATAGACCAAGATAACTAGGAGATTGGGGGGTGGTTACAGTTTTAAACAGGGTAGTCAGAGTGAACTTAATTGAGAAGGTGAGACTGAGTGAAACACGTGCCCCTGGTAAGGAGTATGTCACCTGGATATCTAGAAGAGCGATGCAGGCAGAAACACTAAGGTTAGTGTGCTCGCTGCCTTCAAGAAACAGTAAGACCAAATGGGCCAGGAAAGTGGTAGTAGGGGCTAAGGTCAGAGGGTGGGAGTGGGTGGGAGAGCACCTGATAGTGTAGGGCACTGTTGGCTATTAGAAAGGATTTCGCTTTCCTCTGTGTGAAATGGGAAGCCACTGGCAGACAAGCAGACCGGAGGCAGGATTCGGTTTTATATTAAAAGCATCTCCCTCTGGCTGCTATGTTAAGACCAGATTATATATGCATGTGTAGGAGTTGGGTGGAGAATCAGGAACAGAAGCAGAAAGGTCAATGAGGATGCTATTGAACTTACCCAGGCAAAGAAGTGTCTGAAGTAGATGGCAGAGAGGGTGAGAAATGGCCTGATTCTGGAGATCTTTCGATAGTAGAGCCTATGGAATGTTCTGATGACTTAGATACAGGATACAAAAGAAAGTGAAGACTCCAGGATGACTCTGAGGTTTTCAACCTGAGCATTTTATTATCAAAGACAACCAATTCCTTGGTTCTTTTCATAAAGAAGCAAAAAAAGAAATGGCAGGCAGGGATTGGCGTGACTTGTAATGGCAGCTATGGGCCGTCCAATGACCAAGAGATCACAGGCAAGAATGTCCTATTGTGCCTGCAGTGCCACCCCAGGGAAGGTACCAGAGACCTTTATTCCCTCTGCCCCTCCTCCCTTTCCTGCAGACCTAGGACACCTTGGACCTAAAGGGTGTCTTAAATATGTAGATTCAGTATTGCTTTTCTTTTATGGTGGTATTTGTCCTAATCTTTATTCTTCAAGCTTCCAGGAGCACGTGGAGTTCTGATCCTGCAGAGTGATGAACAAATGTACCATTCACAGTTTCAGAGATGCTAATTCTATTCCTCTTTAACTTTCAACTGTCTAGACAGAATGGGTTAAAAGACAAACTTCATGAATTAATGGAATATCATAGATTTTTCTGAACATATCTGTAAAACTGGTTGGTGGGTGACATATTAGTTGCAATCTAACCCAGGCCCAGAAGTTCGTATTCGTTCTTTTTACAAAAGGCACCTCATTAAATTACTGTCTAGTCCGTAACTGGCTTTATTGGGACATAAATTCATTTCACTAAACCAATAAATGTTAATTCTTCACCCTGGAGATTCTAGTCAGTCTGGTTTTATCCTGCTCAAGCTCCTGAGGCTGCCATCAATTACTCATGTTTGGGTTTATATGTCATTATGGAATCACTTTAGCTAGAACTAACGGGAAGTGAAAGGACAATAAAGCTAAGCCTCATTCCAAAGAGAATATACAGAAGGGGGCATTCACCTGAACCCCATTATTCTTTTCTATAAATTAAAATATCCTGGCATTCTGCAGCAGCAATCCATTATATTTAGATTCTCTGCAAAAGCCAGGGCAGGCGAGTGGCGGATACTAATGAAGGCAGCTGGAAGGTCTGGGGAGGCGAACGAGCCCGGACTCAGAAGGTTTAGGTTTGAGACCTGCTTTGCAATAACTAAGTGTGACTTTCAGCCAATTACTTAATGTCACAGAAACTCAAGTCTCATCTGCAAATTGAGCACTACAATTCCAGTTTCACAAACTAGGGAAGAAGTCCATGAGGCAGCTGGCAGGTAGAGGTGGAAGAGCCAGTGGGGCCACCTGGCTCAGAAGAGGCTTTCTCTTCCCCCGCCCTCTCCACTAACCTAGCAGCTGGGGCAAATTGCTTGCTCCAGCAGCCTTCCATTGTGGTCTTCAGCAAGAGATTTAACCTCTTTGAGCTTCAATTTTCCTATTTGAAAAATGGAGCTGATCATATCTATCCTGCATTTTACCCTAGAAAAGGACACTGATACCAATCATCTCTGTAAAACTCTCAGCATCTGACCGGAAGAGGGGGACAATTTTAGAAGAATGTAATGCCACTGATGCAGGATTCCATTTTTAAAAACAAAGGCATTATCTCTTCAACCAAATGTTCTTTCCTATGATGGAAGGTTTCTCTTTAAAGCCATCAGCTGTTTTTTTACCCCAGATAGAAAATGGCTTCCTCTCTCAGAACCATATATAACTTCAAAAGCAAGGGGGAAAAAAGCAGAGTTGGCAAAAAGTAGAGGTGAATTGAATGCCCGCACATCCCATTCAGGATAAACTGCGCTTGGTGTAAAACAGTCAGTAACATTTTACAAGGAAAAAGTGCGGATAAATGACTGCAGTCCCAGGACGGTGCTCCTGATGGCTTTTTATAAACCATGCACACTGCCTGGACACCTCTGTGCCTGCTCCTCCCCCTCCAGAGAGAGTGCGTGAGCAGGGCTTCAAGCCGGCCATGCCAACAGCACCAGCAGGCTCCAGCCAGGCCTTGCTCCATCTGCAGGCCAGGGAGCCTCATCTTAGCACCAGTCCTAGAGCCAGACTTAGGCCTGGTGTGGTGCAGAGAGCCTGTGTGCCAGGTCTCAAGCCAGGTGCTGAACAAAGCAGGGGCAGCAAAGTAAAATGCAACTGGCACAGGCTTGGAGTCATATTGAGAATCCAGTTCGGCCATTTACGAGCAGTGTGACCTTGAGCCATTTTCTCCTTCTGCAAAATGGAGATTTGCAAAACCTACTGTATCAGTTGTTGAGAGGATAAAATGCTATGACATTATGAATGCACTTAACATATAGTGGATATTCAATCTATCTTTCCAGTTACTGGAGTTAGCTCATCTAGTCCTCACTAGAATGCCACCAAGTATATTAGTCCATTTCCATACTGCTATGAAGACATTCCCAAGACTGGGTAATTTGTAAAGGAAAAGAGCTTTAATGGACTCACAGTTCCACATGGCTGGGGAAGCCTCACAATCATGGCGGAAGGTAAAGGAGGAGCAAAGACATGTCTTACATGGTGGCAGGCAAGAGAGCAAGTGTAGGACAACTTGCCCTTTATAAAACCATGAGGTTTTGGGAGATTTACTATCATAAGAATGTCACAGAAAAACCTGCCCCCATGATTCAATTACTTCCCACCAGGTCCCTTCCACAACACATGGGGATTATGGGAGCTGCAATTCCAGATGGGATTTGCGTGGGAACACAGCAAAACCATATCACCAAGTATGAGAAATTGTAAATATGGAAACTGAGGCACAAAGTAATTTACTCAACAGCATCCCATCTGTCTCTGGCTTTATTCCATGTCCATGTGCTACACACAGAGCTCACCCTCTTAATCTAATAAACTGAGGCTCAGAAAAGTGCATGAATTAAATGCCTTTCCCAAGTCACTCCTCGGATCCAGGTCAAGGCTACTTGCTTCCAGTTTAATGCTCTTTGCATTAACCTAGATTCTTAGAGATCATTTTCATTTCATGGATAAAGTAACTAAAACCCCAAAGGCAACAACTTGTTCAAAGCCATAGTCCAAATTTTGACAAAAGATCTTGAGATCTTTCAGAGTCCTCTAATGTGTCATAGTGTCCTATGATCTCACAGCTGGTAATTCTTGAATTGATTTATTGAGAACCTGCTAAGTACCAGACACAGTCTCTGCTGTCAAGAAGTTTATGACAAAATGGGGAGAAAAAAACATCCATAGGCAAGGATACCTGAGTGGCAGGTGCTGTCACAGGGGTAAGCCCCGTATGGAAGAGAGTACATGGAAAGCACATTTAATCCAGCCTTCAAAGACTGGGATTGGCTTCCCCAAGGAACTTGGACTTAAGCTAAAGGATGAGTAAGAGCTAGTGAAACAGAGTAAAGAGAGCAGAGTGTCCAGGAAGTGGAAACAGGGTGTCAATAGTCAACGGCTTAAAGAGTGTGACCCATTAAGAAAACTGGAGCAGGAGGAGAACACAAAGAAAAATAAAGATGAAAATGTAAGCCAGCTAAGGCCTTGTACACTGCTTAAAGAATTTGAACTTGATGCTGTCAAAGGCAGATGTAGCTTATTACAAAATGAATTGCTGGACATGCCTGTGACTGGAAGGGCAAGTCCTATATAACCCAGAAGTAACATCTTTGTCTAGCAGGGTACACTTTCAGTTTCACATCAAGCCCCAATTCCTACTAATATCGACTAGAAAGAGAAACAATCAAGCCACTGCATAATGTATCTTGATTTCAGTAAACCATTTTGATAGTCCTTCTTGATTACTCTGTGAGCTAAGATGATCACAGGCTAGAAAACAGTCCTGCTCTGTGAATGAATACCTGGCTAGACATTTCACCCAAAGAGTTGATTAAAGAGCTGATCTCTTTCTCAAGGAAAGTCTCTAGTACCATGCCACAGAGCTTTCTCTCCCTGATCCCTTTCTTTTTTTTTTTTTTTTTGAGACGGAGTTTCGCTCTTGTATCCCTTTCTTTTTTTTTTTTTTTTTTTTTTTTTTTTTTGAGACAGAGTCTCACTCTGTTGCCCAGGCTGGAGTACAATGGTGTGATCTTGGTTCACTGCAACCTCCACCTCCTGGGTTAAAGCAATTCTCCTGCCTCAGCCTCCCAAGTAGCTGGGACTATAGGCACACACCACCATGCCCAGCTAATTTTTGTATTTTTAGTAGAGATGGGCTTTCACCATGTTGGCCAGGCTGGTCTTGAACCCCTGACCTCATGATCCACCCATCTCAGCCTCCCAAAATGCTGGGATTACAGGCCTGAGCCACTGTACCCAGCCCTCCCTGATCCCTTTCTTATGGGCATCTTCCAAGGCTTCGAGGCAGAAACTGAAGGCTTATATTTATCAAAAGTGAAGATGACACCAACATAAGAGAAATACTTTTAAAAGGAATTTAAACATCAATAAAGTCATACGAACAAAATTAAATGTAGCTAGAACAAATGCAAAATTCTGCATTTTGGCTCAAAGAATTTACTAGAATAGGCGAGATAATTTAATTAATAGTGGTTCCTGTGGGAAAAAAAGTATTTTTGTCAACTATGTGACATGATTGCTAAACAAAAACTAATGCAATTCTTTATTGGAAATAGGAAACAAGGACGAATGAATCAACTCTGGCCCATATTTCCAGACTAGTGAAGTCTGAAGGGATGAGGGGTGGTCCCAGTAAGTCAGGAAGCAGTATATCTTTAAGGCACAGAGTCTCCTTAAAGGGATGCCTCACATAGACTCCCCTTGACACCTCCTCTCCCATTCATAGTCATGGTCATTTAATCCTGGGAAGATATGTCACAGAGGCTGCTGTGACACCTCCTGAATCCCACTTTTCACCCATTAATATTGTTGACAAAGCAGCTTTGGCTATTACACTTGATGACTTAGAGAAATTATAGGTTCAACCCTTTCTAACTCCTGACTCCCTCCCACAATGTCCTTTCCTGAGAGTCCATTATCCTGCCAAACTGGTGCTCATCAACATTTTTTCACATTACAGTGGCTTTCTTTCTGTGGCCTCTTGATCTCGTATGTAAATAGGCCAAACAGATCTTCCAGCCCAGGCTTCTGGACATACCGGACTTGTCTTACGGCTCAGAGTATGAACTCTGAGGAACTTGCCCTGCACATATGGCTTCTCTGCATTAAGAATCTGCTTAGATCAAAAGCGGTCATAACCCAGGTGTGGTTCATGATGATCAACCCTATTCTCTATTTTCTAGATACAGTGTTATAAGCACATTCTCAAACTGGAATGCTTACAGACAATGGTGAAGGTCCTAGAGACCACATGTTTGGAGAAAATGGCCAAAAAGCTTGGACTATTTGTCTTGGAGAAAGGTTAGTACACATGCAATGTTCATCTCCAAACATTTGAATGGTTATACCATGGGGAAATAATAATAAGCATATTTTGTGCAGCTCCAACACAAACAACTAGGTTGCCTTTCTAACAATTAAAGCCATCCATAAATGAAATGAGCTGTCTAGAAAAGTAATGATTTTCCAGGCACTGGACTTGTTCCCAGTATATTCCTGAAGGCCACAGGACAGGAGTTCTGCAGAAACTACTCCTACTTAGGTAAGAAGTTGGACCAGATGTTGAGTTCTCTTCAGATCTAAGGTTTATAGGCTGCTGGATCTCTGTTTAGACTGCAAGGTGCTCTGTGACTCCCATGTAAGTACATGGGTCCCTGAATATCAAAAGATAGGCAAGAAGGTACAGGGAACTTGAGTTGGTATTTAGTCTATCCTCCTGATTTTATTACTGACAATGAATAAGGTTCTGGAAATTACATAATTTTCCTAGATCACTACTCTAGTTTATATCCTTTATCAGAAAGATTTCCTTTTTCTTACTTCTAAATCTCTTGGCCTGACTTTTAAACCCATTTCTTCTGGCTTTATGCTCAGTGAATATGAAGATCAATCAATCATATCCCTCATTATACCAATTCATAAAACTAAAAATGTAGTGCATAAGGCTTCGTTTTTCCAAGCTGAGAAATCCAGCTCATTTCCTGCTCTCCTTAAGCGTCCTTTCAAATGATCTTTCCCCCAAGTTTCTCTAAAACTGAGCACAGGACTTATTATGACTCCTTGTTTTCTATAAGGGTCACATGTCTGGAAATTTGATTCTGACATTTCTAAGTGTTTTCCAAATATGTTAAATAATAGTTGTTGGAACACTCATTAATAATTGTTGTTTTTTTAAGTGCTGTATTGAAAAGTACATTTGAACCATTCCAGACTCAGTAAGGTTAATCAGGCTTCACAGAGCCCTCAATATCCATCACGAATCTCATAGACCATAGAGAGACATGGAGAGTAGCATCTCCCAAACCTTCGGACAACAAGACCTCCTTCAGAGCATCTCAAAGGCCTAATTGTTCCAGAAAAACAACATTGGAAAGTGCTCTTCTGTAAAACAATGCCTAAAACCCATAACTACCCCGCAGAATTCTATATACTGAAAACCTCCTCCATCCACATGGCCAAAAGTCTTCCGCTCCTTCCCTATAGGAAATCTCCCCAGCCAGGCTACACTCAGTCTCCCCTAACCTGTACCACTAATGCTAGCCTTCTCCTTATCTCCAAGCCTGATCCTTTTCAAACTTCAATCTCAGTTTGAGCTGAAATGGTGTAATGGAGTAGTTATGAGAGATGGTGGTGACCAGAATGTCAACCAAGGCAGTCCCTTCGAGAGATAGAAGAGATAGCAAGGAGTAGAAAGGTTGGCTTGCCCAAGTCACACAGCCAAAAAGAGGAAGTGCTAGGACTAAGACTCCTAGTTCAAGGCTGTTTATGCTACACCAGTGGGTGGATCTACTGGCAGGAACTCACTGAAAAAGACATAGTCCTGAGCCTCTCTCTAAGCCTCCTGAATCAGACTCATTTGAAAGTTAATTTTTTTAAAAGATCATGATACCCTGATATTCCACCAGGCTTGGGAACCACCATACTCTATAGCACCACCTCCCAGAGTAGGGTCATATGTGTAGTCCAACCCAGCACCTGCTCCCAGTATATTGAGTCGCCTGGACAAGTGAACTCATTTGAGTCTCTGTTTCTGTACTAGTAGAATGACTTGACTGGGCCAGTTAACCTATAAGATCCCTTCTGGGAATTGGATTCTGTCGTTTCCAAGTGCTATCTTAGTTATGCTCAATGGTTACCCATCTATTCTGGCTGGCACTGTTCTCTCTAGCCTCTGAGTCTTTATAAAAACTATTATTAAGGGCTAAATTATAACATGCTATATGATATGGCATCTTAGAATAATATTTTTGGAGTGTCTCCAACACAGCAGTTCTACTACAGGTGTTATTGCTAATGCCTGCAACAACCCTAAAGGTACTAATATCCCTATTTTAATATAAAGAAAAGGGTATCTGCAATGTGAAATGGAAATTTCCAAGATCATACCACTTTTAAGCTGTGGACCTGGATTTCCAAACCAGGTCAGGCTCATTTCAGACGCTGTGCTCGGTCCACAATGCCAGGCTGCTTTTGAATGTGAGTCATGCTTCCTCATTAAAAGTGAAAGCTCTCCTCATCATGTATCCCCCTCAACACTAGCACCTAGCTGAGCATCAAGTAGGCACTCAATAAATATTTGTTGACTTGATTAGTGGATTAACTCTCTCCTTCTACCTGGAGCACAGAACACATCTTTTTGATGGGAAAACGTGCTAAACCCCTAGACCATCTGCAAGTTTTCCATTAGCTCAGAGTAGAAAATTACAGCTGTGTAGACCGCACCTGTAGACTCAAGCCTAATTAATAGGCTTATCTTGGATTGAGTGAGTAGCAGATACAGTACCTTAAGCGAAAGGCACTGGGGAACATGTTGATGTGGAGAGGGCGTGTGTCATTTCTCTTGTTTCATGCTATTAAAACCATGTTAATGAAAATGTATTATTAGTTAGTAATAATAATAAAGATGAAAATCCTTCCCCTCCTGATCCCTTACAAATGTTGTTTTTCATTTCGAATCCCAAATCTCCAGAGAGAAGTAGGAGGGAGTGTCACAAATCCAGATAATGATCTTGGGTATTACACTGTTCATTTGGAGCTCTGATTTAGCTAAGCTGACAGATGTTGGGGAAAAACATGTCTAGCCAGAAAACTCTCTGGTGGCCGCCCAGCTGTGGCTGCAAAGAGGAGTGAGTTTTCGCCAACAAAGCTTCACACTCATTTAAATTCAACATTTGACATGCAGAATCACCCTGATCTAAAGGTAGAAGTTGAAGTGCCGTGACGTTAGGAACTGACTCCAGCCTGATGCTCTGAGGGACTGACTTCCGTCTAACCACACAGCTCACTCTGAAGTCCTTGAAATTACTGTTGCTGATTATGTCCTGCTGTCTTGACCAAACCCGCCTTCATCATGACACGCTTACCATTACACCAGGAAAAAGGGAGGAAAAAAAACACCTTTGTATTAACCACCATCATGTGACACTTCCTTTGTTCTCTTCCCAGAGCAGTTTAGAAGAGGGGAATATTTAATTCACCTTTAAATAATACCGATATCCCAAATGACAGTCTGAATTCATGTTTTCTTCCAAAATAAATAGACAAGAGGCACCACGGGAAAAGACGCAATCTAGAGAGACAAAACAGCTCCAAGGGTGACCTTGGATGTCCTTGAACCTTCGTTTTCTCACCTGAAAATTTTTTAAAGGGCATTTTGATCTCAGAGTGAAAAATCTGCTAATTAAATATAAGGCAGAAGGCCAGCTCCTTCTCAGTGAGCCGAGGGTGGTCAGCCTCCCGCTCAGCCTTCAGAGAGCAGAGGTGAGATGAAGACATTGCAAGAGGCTCGTCTCTGGGTTCTAAACCCCAAATGAACAAATGAAGCCTGGATTTCCGAAACCCATAGCACTCTATTTACAGCACCTAAATGGTCAACGTGTTTTCTGAGAAGCAGAAGGCTTCCTGTAATCTAGTATATGTGGCTTAAAGCTTTGAGGGCTAATTTTTATCACACTAAAGGCTGCGGTAAGGCAAAAGTCAGAGAGGTCCTTGTAAATGCAGTTAAACTAATTCATAGGGAAAAAAAAAACATCAATGGTTAATTTGTCACTGCAGATGACTTCTAACCACAGGTCTCTTAGAAATGCTCGTATCCTAAACACGTTCTTGGAAATACTAGCCTCCTCACTCCTGAACCCCTCCCCCGCAAATAAATAAATGCGTTGGCAAATAGGGTTTGAAAAGAGCATTTTAATAAAAGAGGAATGACTTAGAGGTCAATGATGTCAATGAGACAGTAAGGCTGTGGGGAGACCACCGGCCCGCAGGCCCCATCCCTGGGTCATTACTGGGGCCTTGTGACTGCCCTCTTGGACTGCTGTTTCCTCCTCATGTTCTGGGCCCTAGCTATATTACAAATATTTTAAAAGTCAGCCATCTCATCTAGATGACATTAGTAGGCCATTATACCAGCAGCAGCATTTCTATAAGCTCATCAAAATTCACCTGTGTCTCGATACAAAATGAGAGAACAAAAGCACTACTGCAGGGTCAATTATCCATGAGAATGCCCAGAATTTGCATTGCACCTTTATTCTAAAAGGGCTTCAGAATCATCAGGGGAAGGCATCTACCTCAATATAGCTGTGCAGAATGCTTATAAGGTAAAGAAGAGAGAGCAAAATCCCTCCCTCCCTTTGTCTTTATGAACCAGGAAACAAAAGCTCCTAAGTAGAGAGTTGATGTATCATGTTCAAGGTCAACCGGCCCATTTCTTCACCACTTCGTTCAACAAACATTTATGGGCCATCTTCTTTGTGCTAAGCTCTGAGAATAAAAGAAAGACTAGAACCCTGTCCTTTCCCTCAGAGAGAGTCCCAGGCTTGCTGGATGAATAGGTTTGTAAAGAGATTGTTATAGAGAGATAGTGAGGCAATAATTGAGATGTGTATGAGGAAGCACCTATTTACCTGGAGAGGGACAAACTCCAGTGCAGAACCTACATCTTAAAAAGCAAAATAAACCAAAAACCAAGCCATCTCTCTCCTAGACCAGTGGTTCTCAGCCCCAGCCGCACACTGGTATCACTGACTAGGGTGATTTTCCAAGCACTGCTGCCCAGGCCTTGCCACAGATCAGCTGAGCCAAGGTCTCTGGTATGGGGAACCTAAACATTTTTCCTTATAAAAGCTTCTGTGATGCAGTGTCACTTGATAACTACCATATTATCTTAGGCCACGGCCATCTCCCCCGTAGCACGTAGGTTATGTAACAGTGCAACGTTAGCTATCTCTTTATGTGTGCTCTAGCCCTCCTTCTACATCGTCGGCCCTTTCAGGACAGTAAGCAGGGCTTGCAACTCTTCCACACCCCAAGTCCATCCCCATGGAACCAAGCATACCATAGTTACCAGATAAATAGTTAATGAACACATGTCCTTCGATGAAGAAGGTAAAAAGGATGCTTGAACTTGTCCATCAATATCTTAGTGCATAACTCAAAGGCTGAAGTTCTGCCAACACGATAATGAAGTATAACAGGTGGATTTAGTTCAGCTGGATCAGAATGATGTGTATGATTACATGCAATGACTTGATGATCAGCCACTAGCTGCTAATGAGTTTTTCCCCTGGAAAAGTGAGAAACGAAAAGTGTTGCCCAAGAGAGCACACTGCCATGTGACAGAGGGCAAAGGCCCTCAATTACAGTGAAATGGGATTTTTTTTTTTATGAAGTTTATGGTCGCCAGCTCTTAGCTGAGAGTCAATAGATATAGAGGGAAATGTATTCAGTCTTTTGTTGAATTAACTGCTGGCCTTGTAAAACAGAAGCAACAGGGAAGCTGTGCCATGCTTGGGGTCCACTAAATCAATCAGAAGTTTCCAGCACTCAAGTCTCCCTGACAGTGGTGTCTGGGATCAGAACAAACAGGGGCTACCGGCAGAGGCCTACCTGGTGAGAGGCCACTAGGTCAGCTGACCACGCCAGCTCAGCTTCTCCTGTGCCCAAGACAGAGTGGAACTTTTCTGACGGAACTAAATCCTCCAAGCCTCATTAAATCACGCTTTAGCACCACATTGTTCGGTCATCGCCGCTCCCAGCGTTGTATGTCAAACCTGTCCCCTCACCGTCTCGGATAATAAAATGTTTTATGGTTTTGCTGGATGATTGCTCCACGTCCCTTTTATTTTCAAAATGGCACATAATAAATACCCACACAGAAGGAAGACTGATTTGATGGAAACGCTGCACTGGGTAGAGCCAAAAGCAATCAGGCTCACCCGGAAAAGATAGCACAGCCGGTGGGGGTTCTGGAGCCATATCATGCAAATGTTTCCTCAGCCATTCATGAAAAGTACAACCAGCAGGATGTGGCTCTATGCCCCCAAATAAGTGGCCTGTGACTCAGTCGGTCCAGCTAATTTGGTCCCCATATGGTCAGTCCCAGCCAGGCTACAATGACTAACCCTGAATTCAGCCAATGCTATCGTAGACTATTAGACGGACACATAGATGGCATGCTAAGGAAGCAAGGACACTCACGGTCACCACAGGAGGGCCAGGGAGCACGTTGTCATTCTCCGCACATCTGTGCCTTCCCTCCGAAGCCTAATGGCGTTGAGTCCCATCATTTCATTGTCTGATAGCATAACTGCCATTCCCTCTCAAAAACCCCAATTTAGCTTATAAAGGAGGAACTTGTTATCTATAATCAAGAACATATGGAATTCTGATTCAACTTCAGTCTGATTTTTTTTTTTGAGAGCTCAATTCAATTATTTTAATAATGCATAGGCTTGGGTTTCAATCCAACCCAGTTCAGTCGACTTTTAGAAAATGAAACTTTGATGCCTTTTTGTAAAAATTAGCATTCGACTTTGGTTTTAGGTTCCTGAATTGGCATGATAGATTCCATTTTGGCTGTGGAGCTTTAGTTAAGTGCTTTGTTATAGTCAGACTCATTATCTTGGATATCAACATGCTTGTGAATTGTATTCTCCATAGCATGATCACTGCCAGTAGGCTCTGCACATAATTTAGCCAAGAGTTAGGGTTGCTTCCCAATTTAAGGGTTACAAGTGGATATCTTTATACCTATGTATTCAGTTCAGGTGTATTTAAATACTTTTTACTATTATCACTTAGAACTGTGAGGCCATCCTTAAGATAACTTGGAGATGTATGGTTTATCCAGAAAACTGTCTATTTGCTTCCTAGCATTAAATGCAAATGTCAATCTTTGAATGGTGAACACAAGCATTTATTAGTGGTCATTAATGACCATCTTTAATCAATGACACCATCTTTTTAAGAGAACAAATGAGTCCAGTTTGTCTTATAAGTAAGAGATAATTCATTAATGAGATTATTGCTCTTCCCAAGCTAGGACATTAGCCAGCAACTGGTAAAATGAACCTTCTTTGCCAAGATTCTATCAGTCAAACAAAAGCAAATATTTCTCTTTCAGAAATCTCAGCTCCAATACGAAAACCTTCTTTAAAGTAAAAGAGATTTGTCTCAAGTAAAACCAGCCAGGGAAAGTGTGTTGGAGGAGGGGCAGGGGCACAGCCACTTGAGCTGCTGGCTTTGTATAGAATATCAGTACCATACCAAAGGGTCAAGTCATTCATAGTTAGCATCACAGGTCCCTTATGCATGGAATACACAGGACAATAAACACCAAGCAGCCATCACCACAAAGAGGTAAACGTACCTCCCAGGATGCCCTCAAGAATCTTTCAAGAAATTAAAAATAACAAGTCATATTTGCACAACTTTCCTAGACTCTGCCCCACAATAGGAAAACAAGAAAGAAGCCTGAAGATTCCAGCAGATTGGAGGCCTTGCAAGCTTCCCTTGTTCTGTGGTACATCCACAGGCTTTGAGAGAAAGGGAAAGCTTTGTGCTGTTGCACAGGAGGTGGTATTGATGTGTGCTGGGGTGCTGGCCTGCGCAGGTGTGGGTGCCTCCTCTGTGCCTCCAGGTTGCTTGTTATTTCCTTTTAGCACATTGTAATATTATCCTGCTGTCTTTGTATATTCTGAACATGAGTATTTTGTAAGATATGTGTATCAAAATTTTTAATTTTGATGAAGTCAATTTCCCCCAAATTAATCAATAAATGTAATGCAATCCAAATCAAAATTCCATTTGGATTTTCTGAGACACTCAACAAATGTAACCTAAGATTTAGGTGAAGAAGTAAATGTTTGTGCATAATTAAGTTGACCCTGAAGAAAGAGTGTTTGACCTAGCAGACTTCAGACATTCTTTAAACAGGACTAACAATATGGTTTGGGTTCAAGAACTCAGAAACAGAATCATAGACATACAGGAACCTATTATGCAATAAATGTGGCATCAAAAATCAATGGGGAAAACAGATGGTTTAGTAGATACTGTTATAAAATCTGCCTGGCTATATAGAGGAAAGTAAACTGGATTCTTTCCTAACACTGCATACAGAGATAAATTCTAGATGAATTAAAGACATGAATATAAAAAGTAAGAACATAAAGTTTCTTGTAGAAAACAGATTTTCTTTGTAATCTAGTGTTGGGAAAGACTTCACAAAACTTTAGAAGCATAAACAATTAGACAAAAGAATTGATTAATTTGATTACATTCAACATAAATACTTCTGTTCAGTAAAATAAACCAAGGGAAAAATTAATAATCAACCAACAAAATAGGAGAAGATATTTGTAATGTCTAAAGCTGGCAAAAGACTAATAAACAGAATATCTAAGAAATGCCTGTAAGTCAATGAGCAAAAGACAGAAACTATAATAGGAAAAAAACAGGCAAAATATGTGAATAGGCAATAATACAGAAGAGCACTTCAGAAAGGCAACTCACACATGATAAAATGTACCAAAATGGTAACCCAAGAACACAACCTTTGAAAAAATTCCTATTACTTTATACCTATTAAAATGCCAAAATGGGAAAGGTAAATGAATGAATCTAAGTGTTAGGTGGAGATATTGGGACACAGGAACACTCGTCCCCTGTGGGTAAAGCTGTAGAGTAGTGGTATAAATCAGCCCTGCTTACTAAAACTAGACACATGCACTCCCCATGGCCCAGAAATTCTGCTCTTGAGTGTACACCCCACACAGATACATAAGAAGACATATTCCAGGGTGGACATTGTAGCACCGCTCGGGAAACGGGATTGGGAGTTCATCACTGAAAGAGTTAATACAATTGAGATTACTAACAAAACCAAAAGCTGGATTTTTTGAAAGAACAATATTGACAAAGTAGTAGCAGTATTGAACAAGAAAAAGACAAGGCACAAATATACATTTTTAGGAATAAAAAAGAAGATATAACTGCATGCAGTAGATATTTTTAAAATAAATCATACTATAAACAACTCTAAGCCAAATAAATTTGAAAACTTAGATAACATGAACAAATTCCTGGAAAAGTTTCTGGAAATCAAAAACTTAAATAATCTTAAAACCTTTTTTAAAAAACTTGAATCATCAGTTTAAAATCCTCCTACGCAGAAACACAAAGGGTTTTGCCAGCAAGTTCTACCAAATATCCAAGGAACAAATAATTTCAACCTTACAAAAATATATCTCAGAGTAAAAGGGAAAAATACTCCTTAATTAAAAGAATTAAGGAGTTAAATTAAAAATACTCCTTAATTAAAAATACTCCTTAAGTAAAAGAGAAAATACTCCTTAATTCAATTTATAAGGTTGGCAGCATAAGTTCAATTCTGAAACCTGGCAAGGACAGCTTAAGAAAACAAAATTACATACTCAGTCTCATTCATGAACGTTGATGCAAAAATCCTAAATAAAATATTATCAAATCAAATCCAGCAACCTGTGAAAACATAATATGTCATGAACAAGTTGGATTTATGCCAGGATTGAAAGTTTGGTTTAATATTGGAGAATCAATTTAATGTATTTCATCACATTAAACGATGAAATGAGAAAAGGCATGATCATTTCAATAAATGCATAAAATACTTTTACTTTTCATTAGATTGTGAATATTTTCAGAATAAAAGGAAATTTTATTAGCTTGATAATAGACATTTATTGAAAAGCCATAAGTCTTCATGTTCTTTGGTTAGGCAAAGCCTTTTTACATCTAACACCCAATGTACACATGACAAAAAAAAATAAAGTTGGATTTCGCCAAAATTAAAAACTTTTTTTTTCATGTTTTCTTTCTGTCCTCTGTACACCAAGAAAAAATTACCTTTTACAGAACATCACCAAGAAAGTGAAAAGACAATCCATATGAGGGAAAATATTTGCAAATCGCATATCTGATAAGGGTCTTGTATCTAAAATCTATAAAGAACTCTTATAAGTTGATAATAGGAAGAAAAATAACCCAGTTGTAAAACAGGCAAAGGATCTGATAAACAGTTCCCCAAAGAAGATATGCAAATGGCCAATAAACACCTGAAAAAAATGTTCAATATCATTAGCCATCAGAGAAATGTAAAAACCCAGTAAGATGACACTTTACACCCTCTAGGTTAGCAATGATCAAAAACATAGACAATGGGAAGTGTTGGCAAGAATGTGGAGAAATGAAAACCCTCATACCCTGCTTGTAGGAACGTAAAAATGGTGTAGCTGCTCTGGAAAACAGTCTGGCAGCTCCTCAAGGAATTAAGCATAGAGTTAACATATGACCCAGGGTTTCACTCCTAGACGTATAATAAAGAGAACTGAAAACATCTGTCCACACAAAAATTTATACATGAATGTTCATAGCAGCATCGTTCATAGTAGCCAAAAAGTGGAAATAACCCAAATGTCCAGCAAACGATGAATGGTTAAACAAAATGGCACATCCATGCAATGGAATACTCTTTAGCAATAAAAAGGAACATGGTACAGCACAATGAAACTTGAAACATTATGCTCAGTGGAAGAAGCCAGTCACAAAAGGCCACATATTCCACTTGTATGAAATGTCTAGAATAGGCAAATCTACAGAGACAGAAAGGAGAGCAGTAGTTTCCTAGGGATAGGGAAAGGGGAGTGTTAGCATGGGGAGTAAATGGCTGCTTACAGATACAGGGTTTCTTTTGGGGGGTAATAAAATACTTTAAAATTAAATTGTGGTGGTTGCACAATTTTGTGAATATATTACACCAAAAACAGTTGAATATATACACACACACACACACACACACACTTTAAATGGGGAAATTGTATGGTATGTAAATTATATCTCAATACAGCTGCAGCTGTATTTTTAAAATGACATCGTACCTAGCATCTATTCAACATTGTACTGGAGACCTTAGGCAGTGTAGCATGACAAGAGCGAAGGGAGGAAGGGAGAAAAGCTGCGGAATACAAAATCAGTATGCAGAAATCAATTGAATTTCTGTCTCCCATCAATGACATTTGGAAAATGTGATTTTTAAAAAAGATATTCATTCTAATATCCCCCCAAAGATATAAGATATTAAAAATAAGTCCAATAAAATTATGCTAAATATTTACCAAAAAATTACGAAACTCTATTAAACAATATTAAAGGAGAGCTTAAAAAGGTGGATAGACACCATGTTCATGGGTTGAAGAACTCAATATTGCAGAGATATCAATGGTCTCCAAATTGATTTAGAGATACGACATAATTTTACTAAAAATTACCACAGTTTAATTATGGAACTTGACAAACAGATTCCAAAATGCATATGGAAACGCAAAAACCAAAGAGTAGGCAAGACATTCCAGAAGAACAAAGTGGGGGAGTTGATGTAACACATAGCAAGAATTATTATAAAACTATTATAATTAAGACTGCATGCAAGAATGGAATCTGATTACATAAGGCCTGAAGTTTATGTAGTTTGGGCATACTTCTATGTAAAATAATAAAAAATTATAAACATTAGAGTCAGAATTTATGCAAATGAGAGGTGTTGAAGTGAGAAGCTACTGAGGTTTAAGCTTCTTTAGCTTCTGGTAAATCAACATCCAGCTGCATGGTAATGGTGCTGGAACAAACAAATAATCCAACGAAACAGATTTGAAATCCCAAAGACCTGTGCATATATATGGACGTTTACTTGAAGACTGAGATATAATTTTAGATCAGTTGAGAAAGGATGAACTTTTTAATGCTGGAATAATTATTAATATTGCTCTGGAGGCTTCTTCATACCATAATCCAAAATCAATTCCAGATAATTAAAAATTTAGATGTGGGAGGCAAACACATAAAACATAGAGAGGAAAACATTGAAAAATTACTGTTATTATCTCGGGGCAGAGAATTCGTAAAACAATATGTAAAAAATGATTTTAAAATTTGACTATATGAGTACTCTGCTCAGTACCTGGGTGAAAGGATCAGTCATACCCCAAATCCCAGAATCACAAAATATACTTATGTAACATGCCTCCACATGTACCCATGAATCTGTATTTTTTTAATTGGACTATGTTAAGAATGAGTTTGCAGCCTGATGTAGTGACTCACGCCTATAATTCCAACAGTTTGGGAGGCCAAGGTGGGTGGATCACCTGAGGTCAGGAGTTCAAGACCAGCCTGGCCAACATGGTGAAACCCCATCCCTACCAAAAATACAAAAATTAGCTGGGCGTGGTGACAGGCACCTGTAATCCCAGCTACTCGGGAGGCTGAGGCAGGAGAATCGCTTGAACCCAGGGGGCGGGGGTTGCAGTGAGCCGAGATTGTCACTGCACTCCAGCCTGGGCAACAAGAGCGAAACTCCATCTCAAAAATAAAATAAAATAAAAAGAACGAGCTTACATCAAGAGACAATATAAGAAAAGTAAAGAAACAAAATACAAATTGAGAGACTACACTTTTAAATATACTTAACTGGCAAAGAATTACTATTCCAATACATAATATTTCATCATTATAAAATGTACTTTTCTTTCATATTTAGCATCTCTCTAATTAAGATGCATCTTACAATCAACAATGTGTCACAATTTAATTGCTAGTGGTTTTTTTCTTAGTGTAAATAAAATAACAGCACTTCTTACAATAAGTATTCTAAATTCAATGAAATATACTATAAAGAACTACAGATCAACACACAGTGAAAGGCCAATAAAACTCAATCCAAAATGGAGAGAATATTTGAACAGATACTTCACAGAAATGATAATTTGAATACCCTATAAATACGTGGGGAAAACGCTCAGCTTCATTAGTAATTAGGGACATGCAAATTCAAACTATAATGAAATACTGCTTCATACATGCCAGATTGACAAAAATTAAAGTTTTGACAACATCAAGTGCTAGAAATGATGTAGAACGACTAGAATGTTTAAGCTCTGCTTCTGGGAGCATAAATTTGTACGGTTACTCTGAAGAACATTTTGGCTTTTTCTAGCCTAAGATGGATATAACCTAAGACTTGGCAATTCCAGCCCTAGGTTCATACTCAAGATAAATTCTTGCACATTTGCACAGGGGACACACACAAAGCGTGTTCATAACGGTACTGTTTGTAAGAGCAAAACCTAGAAACAACCTACGAGGACAGATAAATAAATGTGGGGTAGTCTCAGAATTGGATGTTATATACATCAGTGAAACTGAATGAACGACAGCCCTATTTGCTTACAAGGCATAATCTCATGAACATAATATTGAGCCACAAAAAAAGTAAGTTGCCAAATGCTTACAGTATGGCTCCTTTTGTAAACAATGAAAAGCATGCAAAACTAAGTACTATATTATTTATGCTGCAAATACACATTTTGAAGCCATAAAAAAGCAAGATAATCCTGAACACAATGTTCACAATCATGGTTGTATCTAAGCGTACAGGGAAAAAGAAGCATTAGGAAGCAACACTTCAGGGTTTTAGAGATCATTAAAATATTCAGTTTTTAAAACAGGGTTGTGAATATACAGAAGTTCCTTGCATGTTATTCCTTTTACTCTACACTTATTCTATGTGTTCCTTTAGCATTTACTCAATATTTGATTTCTTACATTACAAAAAATTAAGGCCTTCACATCTAACCCATTTCTCTACCAATATATTGTACAACCCTGATGAAAATCAATCATAAGTACATTTTACTCCCTAATATCAATGGCAGAGCCACCTAGAAGTGAGTTAAGGCCACTGTGTTCTTTCAAAGAAGGCAGATAGGTCTGTGTGTGTACTAGAAATATTTTCTTTAAAATAGTACATCTAAGAAATATTTTGGTGCTCAATAGAATAAGTGTTAGTTGTCTAGAAAATTCACTTATGTAGATACATCTGAATACTCATGATGACAGATTAACATTTTTTTCCACATCCAATGGAAAGCACCTCCCCTTTGGAAAACACTAATCTTTTTAAGAAGGTAATATAATAACCTGGATCTCTCAAAAGCTCACGAATATGGATTTCTCAGTCCTACTCTCCCCTTTCTCCTTCACCCAGCCCAGAATTCAACTTTTCACAAACATGTTCAGAAAGAAATTTGCCAGAAATCCAAAGTCATAGAATCCTCAAGAAAATTCAAATCACAGAGCAAGGTTTTCCGTGGTATAATTGAACACTAATTTTGTGCCATGTTTCATGCAAAATGCTGGAGATGAAACAGAAGGCAAAACCAGATAGGGTCCCACACTTAGGAAGCTTAGAGTCTAATGAGGGAGACAGTCATT
Source organism: Cebus imitator (assembly GCF_001604975.1). NCBI lineage: Eukaryota > Metazoa > Chordata > Mammalia > Primates > Cebidae > Cebus > Cebus imitator. The sequence continues at coordinate 708,503 of NW_016107768.1, read as the reverse complement.
AATCAAGGAATCACTCGGATCACAGTGAAGATGATGGAGATAAACACCACATGAGATTCTGAGAGCATAAAAATAAAGAGAAACGGAAAATGCATGCATGTTGTTGAGAGGGGGCAATGAGAGATGATGGGAAGAAAATTACAGGCAAAAGGACCAGATAATGCAAATACACTACAGTAGAAATTGCATATGGTTTATAATCAATAATCACACAAAGGAGAAATATGAGACAATAATAATAAACAAGTATATAGTAGTTAGGTGAGTAAATAGTGTGTTAAACTATTGAACAGCTATTTCTTATCTAGACTTCAGTGATCATAACTAATGTTTTTATGTGATGGACAATATTTGACTATGTACTTTACAGTTTCAATTCAGGGTATACTTGGGAACATATGATTATTTACATGGTAAAGTCAGGAATAAAATGCAAAAACAATGACAAAAACATGGTATATTTAAAATTGGTGGATGATATGGTTTGGCTGTATCCCCACCCAAATCTGATTTTGAATCATAGCTCCCATAATTCCCATGTGTCATGGGAGGCACCCAGTGAGAGGTAATTGAATCACGGGGGCGGTTTTCCCTTGCTGTTCTCATGATAGTGAATAAGCCTCACGAGATCTGATGGTTTTATAAAGGGCAGTTCCCCTGCATATGCTCTCTTGCCTGCCGTCATGTAGGATGTGCCTTTGCTCTTCCTTTGCCTTCTGCCATGATTATGAGGCCTCCCCAGCCATGTGGAACTTTGAGTTCATTAAACATCTTTCTTTCACAAATTACCCAGTCTTGGGTATGTCTTTATTGGCAGTGTGGGAACAGACTAATATAGATTTTATATTATCATTCTTAACATCTGAAAGTAATTTCACTCAAGCACATAAAACCTAACTTTATTTGTTCAACACTCCACAGAAATATAGTCATTCATGCACTCATCAAATACTAAATGAATGTCTAGTATGTGCCAATGTGACAGACAAGAGATACAGCCAGATGAATAGATCCGGTGCTCCCCCCAAGGATCTTGATGTTACATGATAAATTAGCCAACAAAGAAAGAAGTCACTTGGAAGACAGGAAGGAGGAAGAAATTAGGGGATTTCTGGGTTGATATATCCTTAAAATCTGGTGTAATATAGGATGTCTTAAGAGCAAACAGTACGGAGAGAAAAAACAAAGCCAATTCGAAACATAAGGAAAAAACAACAGCTGTTAAAGAAAACCAAATCATGATACGCTACTTGACTCTGAAGTATGAGATATTCAGATACTCATAATAATGTAATCACTTCATTACTATAACATAAAAAAAGCTCTTTTCAAAGGAGGGAGAGAGAAGGATTGGGGAGTAGAGTATAAGTGGTAAATGATCACAGTAGAAAGAGAATAAATAATTTCTAAGATTGGTAGAGCAATAAATAACAATAACCATATACAGAAACAGCTAGAAAAATTTCAGGCCAGGTACAGTGGCTCATGCCTGTAATCCCAGCACTTTGGGAGGGCAAGGTGGGTGGGTCACTTGAGATCAGGAATTTGAGACCAGCCTGGCCAACATGGTGAAACCCCAACTCTACTCAAAATAAAATAGCCAAGTAGGGTGTGGGGAGCACCTGTAATCCCAGCTACTTGGGAGGCTAAAGCAGGAGAATCACTTGAACCCAAGAGGCAGAGGCTGCAAAGGAGCCAAGATCATGCCACTGCACTCCAGCCTTGGCAACAGAGCAAGACTGTGTCAAAAAAAAAAAAAAATCAAATTTAAAGTGGTTGCCTCTATGAGGTGAGACTGAGAGACGATTGTGAGTGGGGCAACTCCTACTGCCTTGTACACTTTGTTTGATGTTTTTTATGATATTCATCTATTACAGCTGACCCTTGAATAACATGGGAGTTAGAAGTATTGATGCCCTGAGCAGTCAGAAATTCAGTTTATAACTTTTGACTCCCCCAAAATGTAACTACTAATAGCCCACCATTGACCAGATGCCTTACTGATAACATAAATAGCTAACACATATTTTGTATGTTGTATGTATCATATACTGTATTCTTCCAATAAATTAAGCTGTAGAAAAGAAAATTAACATCTTCATGAGAAAACCATAAGGAAGAGAAAAACATATTTACTATTCATTAAGTGAAAGTAGATCATCACAAAGATCTCTATCCTTGTCATCTTCCCATTGAATAACCTGAGGAGGAAGAGAAAGAATGGTTCTTGCTGCCTTGGAGGTGGCAGAAAACTCACATATAAGTGAACCCATGCAGTTCCAACCCATGTTGTTCAAGGATCAACTGTACTTTGATTATTTTTAAGTGAATGCTATCTTAAGAGAGACTATTACAATGCAAGGGCTATATAATCTTATAAGCTGCAGCATATCAACAAATAAATAAATAAGCAATAACAGGGATCACGGCTTTATTAGGGAGATGCAACAGAGACTAGAAGAAAGGATATTTGAAATGCTGTTTGAAAACCTTGCTGCAGAAATCAGCGCATGTGGGTCCCCAGCTAGAGAAATCTAATGTGACCATTTCCATTTTCACTGAGAGACATGGGATTCCACTCACCAGGTGCTTTTCTGTCTGGTGGGATTTTCTCAGCCCCAAGGCTCCAAGAGTAGCTGTTCTGCTGTACTTCTGTAACTGTGTACCCACTCTGCTCATGAGCTAGACAACTCTGAGGACATTGTCCAAATGTGAAACACACAAGCTGGCACGGCAAAGAGGCTGGCACATAAACCCTGCCACTTACCTAATTTTGCTGTTGTCTTCTCATGAGAAATCATTATATAATCCACTTCTATCTTCCAAAACTACTATATAATCCAGTTCTAGCACCTACATTTTGCAGAATGATAAACTCACAAGAAAAACAAAAACATAGGCTTTTTTGGTAAAGTCATTGGATATGTTCAATTGTTATAGAAAGTTCTCCTAGGAGAGATTTGTCCTAAGGATATTTCCTTCTTCATGGAAAGGAAAGCAAAGATAGGCTAATTCTCAAGATGCTGATGGCCACTTCAGCTCCCTCCAGGAAGCAATGCAGTCACTCACCTGTCTCAGGGAAAGGTACGGATTTAGAGTGAATCACTCTCTTGGATTCTATATACGGAAAACCATTTACCTTTGGGTGATTCTAAGGTATCTATCAACTCACTTGCCTTCTCTCATCTATTCTGCTTCCTCCGGGCCCAGAAGCATTAATGGAAAGCTATTGATCATGTTGAGTGAAATGCTGAAAAGGTTACTGAGAGTCAAGGGGACCCTGCTATGAAGGGGCAGGAAAAGCATCCAGGCTTCCAACTCAATCAGGGATTTATTTTCAGAGAACGGTGCTATGTATTGACAAGGACGGCTTCCATTCTCAAAGGAAAGGGAGGCAGTGGCTCACCTCTGCCCAGTGCCAAAACTTCTCAATGAGAGAACCTAATAAGAGTTTGGAAAGTTTTACCTCTCAGTCTCTGTAGCTTTTAAATGACTAGCCAATCTTATTTTAAGTTAAACCCACTGCCTTCCAGTTCAAAAGTCAGCTTTGTCCTATGGATACATGTTGAGGAAGATAGAAAAAGAAAAGGATGAGTCTCTTTGGGAGTGGAGGGGCGTCCACAGCAACCCAGACAGGATTGTTCCCCTTCAAAGACGGCAGAGTTTCAAAATGTTAGGTTTTGGGCAGGGAAGGAAAGAAGCTTGACCTGCGTTTTCTTTGCAATAAACTTTTTGTTCACCTGCAGTCAAAATGCCTGCCAACACTATCAGGTTAAGTTGCTAGAGACGTTGCAAGATTCCGAATGAGAGGGCATTAAAACGTATGTTCAGCAGTCCCTTCTTCTCTATGGTTTTGCTTTCCAAAGTTGCAGCTACCAATAGTGAGCCACAGTCGGAAAACATTAAATGGAAAATTCCAGAAATAATGCATGAGTTTTACCTTGCATACCATTCTGAGTCTCGTGATGAAATCTTGTGCCGTTTCCCTCCATCCAGCCTGGAACATGAATCATCCCTTTGTCCAGCATTTCTATACTCTATACACTACCTGCCCATTAGTCACTTAGTAGCTGTTGTGGTTATCAGATTGAAAAAAAAACAGTATCTACAGCTTTGGTTCTACTCACAGTCTCAGGCTTCCACTGGTGGTTTTGGAACATATTCCCCAGGATTAAAAAGAAACTGCTGTATAAGAAAACAATTAAGGGAGCAATGTGCTTCAGAAAGCACATGAATGTGCCCAAGTCTTGGTTTCAGCACAAAGCCCTTTGCCCCAGGAGGCCTTCCAGAAGGCCCTCTTCCATCATTCATCCTTACTTAGGAAATTAAAACATGACCATCAGGAGGACCTGGGCTTTCCTCATTCAACCAAAACAATTTAAGAGGACATTAGGATTCCTTTGTCTTCTCAAAAGCCGACCAAATTTTATTTTCATCCCCTCACTCATTTGAGCTCTTCACAGGACACCTTCTCATAGGCACTTCTCATCACCCAGAACTCTCTCTGCCCTTTACCTGCTCATCCCAGACCTTGCTGACACATCACTTCCCTCCAGGAAACCTAGCCTGCCACCCATAAGTTCAACACAAGCACCCCTGATACATACTCCATTGCATCCCGCACTTCCTCAATTAGAATTATTGTAATACTTGCTGATCTCTCCAGCGAGGCCACACATTTCGTAGCAATCATGTCTGTCAGTCAGGGCCTGGCCCACTGTAGGCATGTAATTAGTATTTGTGGAATGAGTAAATGTGTACTACAGAATGGTACTACACCTGGCACCATGAAAGTATAAAGATGAATTCTTTCCCTGAGCTCAGGGTCAGGCAGCTGGGATGAGAAACAGCAAGCAAACACATACCAATTACTATACGTCAGGCACTGTCTCAATTGCATTGCATGTATTAACTCAACCACTGAATTTTCACTATAACCCTACAAGGAAGGTAGGGTAGATGTAGATGGTAGTACATCTACATTTTGCAAATAAGGGGACTGAGGTAAAGAATATCTTGCCTAGGCTTCCATAGCTAATTGGCAGCAGAGGCAGGGTAAAGCACAGGTAGTTGGCTTCCAAGTCTAAGTCTAACAACCTTGGCACATTGCTGAGCTGCCTCTCAGGTTCCCAAATGAGGACAACACACAGTGCCAGGCATGCCCAACATGTGCCTAAAGTGAGGTGCACAGTGCTCCAGAAAACAGGAGGGAGAAATTAATTCCAGTTGAGGAAATTCTGAGGTCAGGCCTTAGCAACTCCCACCATCCCCTCACCCTTCTCCCCCACTCATAGATTCTGCAAGCAGCCAATTTTGGAACCAAGTACAAAGCCTCAGAACCAATCAACACCCAATCAAACTCAGTGCCCAGGATGTAAATGGAAAGCTGAAGACCTAATTCTAATAAATTTCAGCATGTGGCCATAAATTGCTTTGTGAGTAGAGCTGGTAAAAATCCTTTACCTCCCCTATGAGAGAAAATAAGCTTGCTAAATATTACGTAATGGGGCAACCTGACATAAGGTATATTTTAAAAGAGAGGCCTCTCAACCTGATCCCTATATTTGCAGACTTAAAAATTGAAAAGGTTTAAGATGAGGATTTTTTTAATATTTGGCTTTTTCTTATCTTACATGGCTTTGAAAACAAAGTGGCAATTCACGGCCATATGGGTAATTCCACAGTGTGCCTTATAGAGAATAAGAAAGGAGGACTCCTTCGTATTCAGTATTCTGTTCCTGCAGGGCCAGAGCCTGTGACCTTGTGACCTGCAGCGCTAATGGGAAATACTAAAGCCTGCTCATTCTCCTCTTCCCTCAGCATTGTGAAAACAAAATAAAAACATTCCTGGGCATCTGGTCTCCCTAGCACCATCCTATGAACAGCTCATTCTATGTTTGAAGAGGTCAAGACTTATTACTGTAATAAATATCATTTTCATACTTCTTGGGGATAGAAGTGGCTGAGGGGAACTGAAGAAAGGGGGTTCTATAGGGCGGAAGATAAGAGAGAAGCTGAATTCCACCATGGGTAGTCACTGTGTTTGGGGCCATAAATAGGAGTCAGTGAGAACAATCATTTTAAGGAAACTGCATAAAATCCAAATTTTTAAATTGAGGTTTTAGACTTCAGTATCTCACATATTTACTTGTCCTTCCTCTTTAAACTTCAGAAAAAGCAAAAACGGTACTTATTTTTTCCTCCACAGGAGAGTGTGAAATTCTCATGAAGGGACAAATGTGTACTTGGCAGAATTGCTACAGAATTGTGATATGGAGAAAGTCAAAACAGAGTAAAGAGGTCAAAATAGAGATAACACTGGGATATCCCTATAAACTCTCTTCTCTCTTTCTGGGTAAGTTTCATTCTCTGAAAATACTACTCCTTTTCTTCCAAAACCCATGCCAAAAAAAAAAAAAAAAAAAAAAAACCCTCTCATGGCCAGACACAGTGGCTCATGCCTGTAATCTCAGCACTTTGGGAGGCCAAGGCGGGAGGATTATGAAATCAGGAGATCATCCTGGCCAACGTGGTGAAACCCTGTCTCTACTAAAAATAAAAAAAAATAAAAAAAATAAATAGCTGGGTGTGGTGGCACATGCCTGTAATCTCAGCTACTCGGGAGGCTGAGGCAGGAGAATCACCTGAACCCAGGAGGCAAAGGTTACAGTGAGCCGAGATTGCACCACTGCACTCCAGCCTGGTGACAGAGCAAGACTCTGTCTAAAAAAATAAATAAATAAATAAATAAATAAATAAAAATTTTTTTCTCTTTTAAGCTTTTATTCTAGGCTGTCTGACAGAGAACATCATGATGCAGTCTATAATTACTTTTTTTTTTCTTTTTTGAGACAGGATCTCGCTCTGTTGCCCAGGCTAGAATGCAGTGGTGCTGCCATACTTCACTGCAGCCTTGACCTCCTGGGCTCAGTGACTCCCATCTCGGCCTCCTGAGTAGCTGGGACTACAGGTGTGTGCCACCATGCCCAGCTAATTGTCTTTTATATGTCTTTTTTGTAGAGATGAGGTCTGCTATGTTGCCCAGGCTGGTCTCAAACTCCTGGCCTCAAGCAATCCTTCACCTCAACCTCCCAAAGTGATAGGATTACAGGTACGAACCACCGCAGTAGCCTATGGTTAGTTGTAAAGCTTCTTTTCATTGTCCAATGATCTAATCATCTCCTTCTTGGTTTTCAATTCATTCTTTTAGAAGTTACTTTTTCCTCAGTGCCATCATCATCATCGTCGTCGTCACCATCAGGACTGCCATTTGCAGGGTGCTAACAGGCATCATGTCCTACATACATTGTTTAATTTACCCCTTACAGCAGCCCTCTTCAGCAGACAGTGCTACTCTCACTGGAGCTGAGCCTCCAAGACATTGGTAACTTGCTTAAGATTATAAAGATCAGACCCAGGATTCAAACCCACGACCAGTGCTTCTCACATCCTAGAGACATTCAGATGGGCTTCAGTGGTATCCAACCCCTCACAGTCTGTTGGAGACAGTGGTGGTCATTCAGAATACTGGGAGGGACAAAGTAGGACTTGGTGTCCTTTTCAGTGTAGAAGAAGAAACACAGGAAGCTGGAAGTTTCCCAGAAGGAAAGGTGCCCTAGCAGAGCTTCTCAAACTTCATTGTACAAAAAAATCATCTGGAAAACTTGCTTAAATGAAGATTCTGATTCAGTGGGTCTGGATGGGCCTGAGACTCTGAATTTTTAACTGGCTCCCAGATAATGCAGATGCTGCTGGTCTGTGGACCACACTTTGAGTGGCAAAACCCTCAGGAACATCTACTTCAGCCTCCTGCCCAATACACGATTATTCTGCACAGGCTCTCCAAAGACTGAAAAAAACTCAGGAGTAGTGGGGAAGGTTAATGACCCAAAATCTCCCAGAAATACCAGACCTCTGCTTCTGAAATAAAATGTTTCCTTTACCAGCAGTTCAATAAGTTCAAAATTTGTACTATGAGTTTACTGTGAATGAGAGTTACCAATCTACATTTCATTTTATGTTCCAGCAGTATCGAAATGGGACTAGAAGTAGCCCCAAAAATGCATTTGGTAATGAAAAACACACTGATCCTTAACTTGTGTTGTGACACATGAAGCTTTAATTATTTACCAGTTCTTAATGCCTGATTCATAATTAATACCAGAATGCACTTCTCTCCCTAGCTGCTCCTTGATTGCTACCATAGCTATGGGATTAGCATATCAAGATCAAATTTATCTTTTCTTAGGAAATCCATGAATATGTATCCAGCTCATTGAAGGAGACGTTTAGAATGCAATTTGCCAAAGCATTAAGGAACTAATAGAAAACGAAATTGATAATGGTCACCTTCTTAATTTGAATTAATTTCATTAAATTTAAATTAAAAATTAATACAGCTGGAAAGTTTAAATGGGTCCTCCCCACACTGACAAAATAGCAAAATTGTCTGCAACTTTTAAAATGTCCCTTGTGAAATGATTAGAAGCAATTCTAGCTTTGTCCATAATAGCAAAATTTGTTAAAACATACAGATTGTCCCTGAAATTTTACCTTCTAGAAATCCAGAATAGCAATAGCTCTCATTAAAAAATCCTCCTCTCAGAATTGGAATTAGTAGTCCTGGTGACCCAGCCAATAAAAGCATTTCCTTCATCACCAGTTCTTTAGCTATAGGCAAACTGCCTTCACCCTCAGAACTAAATGAAGAATGAAGCAGATGTTTTAAAGTATTTCCGTGACATTCTTACTATGATCACCTTTCCAGGAAATTTGGAGGCTTTTCCAATAACAACTACAGGATTTAGAAAAACAAACAACATTAATTTGGGCTTCCAGTTTGAAACATGAAGGCAAATTTGCATTTTGAATGTTTGGCTGTGTCTTGCTACATTTTTAGTGCTTCAGTTCGAAGTCAGATTGCAGAATTTTGAATCTTCTAAGATTTCATTTCACCGGCATACTAATTCAACATATACAGACAGAGCCCCAAGATATAAAGGTGAGCTCATCACTCCACCTGCCCACGTGGACTCTGGCCATACCGCCTGCCCCGCGTCCTCACCTCTCTGTGCCTTTGCTCATGCTAGGGCCTCTGCCTACAACACCTTTACCCTGGCTTTCATTCCCTCTCCTCTTCTTTTTCTGACAATTCTCCTCTCTCAAGACCCAACTCTAATGCCTCCTGCCCTTGTGAAGCATCCATGACCCAGCTGCCTGCCACCAACCCTAACAGCCAAGTTGACTGCTCTGAGTCCTCCAGGCCTTCACAGGGCATCTTCATCAAAACCGCACTGTTTCTTTAGGGATGTGTCTGCCACCTCCATGAAGAACTGAGCACCTTAAAAAAAATCAGCACACTTCCTCGGCAATCAGAAGTCACCTAATGAATGCAGGTTAAATCACATGAATGAAAGAATGATTGGCTGAATGACCAAATTACTAAACTCATTATTTTGGTCAATCTCTTAGACCAGATCACATCCACACTAGTCATTCCATCCACTGCTCAGGTATCAATGGTTGTGATTGGACTGTGAACCCCAGGGAACACAAGATGCATTTGTAGGCCTGCCTCGTACATCTGAAATGTTCAATAAGTATTTTCAAGTGAATGGATGGATGAGTCAGTAATAATCAACCTTCAAACTGCTCAGAACGCCACACCATAGAGAAAAATCATATAGCGATGCTCCCCAGGCACATCACGCAGTCCCATCTCATGCCCCGCAGGGCCCCCATTGGAGCCTGCAGCATCACAGTTGTGACTCTGAGCTCTCTTCTGGTGCCTTTTCACTCAACAGCGTCCAAAGACAGAAGGCAGCCTGTGATCGCACCACAGCAAAGCACCTCTCCTTGGTTTCAATTCAGATCATTTCATTTTAAACAAAGCTTTCCAGGGCCAAACTGTTACCCAGGGCTGCCAAAGTGAACAGGTTTCCAGCAAATGCTGGCAGTGGTATTGAAAAACAAGGGGCTTGGCAAGCATCCGAGCAGGAGCCACATTCTAGTTGTTTAAATTAATGGTGATGTGCATGGTTCTTATCATGCTGCCACTGCCTCTCAGCACCAAGCTGTCCCCACTCATGGGCTTGATGAGCAGTGACTTGACTACTCCCAGAGAGGGGTGGCCTGCTTGGATCTTCACTCTGACAGACATCCCTGACAACAGCGCTCTGGGATTGAGCCTTCAGTTCCCACTGCTTGCAGCTTGAGTTCAATCTCCAGAGCAAATGTCTGTTTCCTCAACATTAGAGAAAGCTGTGAGGCTCACGGCAACACTACCAGCTAGCCTTGGCCATTCTTGTCCCCAGACAAGGGAGCTGGAAGGAAGACTCTTTCTGAGGCAGCTCTGTGTGTCTGGGGAACAGGATGGCAGAATCACGGGAGCACCCCACCACCTCGCTCTGAGCTACCGGGTCTGTGGCGGCCCAGGAGAGAGCCCTTGTGCTACAGGTACCCACGTGTGCACTATCCAGGGCCCTGGAACAAGGGCATCCCTCTGTAGGACTTTCAGGAGCCCTTCCTGTGGATGAGGCTAAAAGACCATGATTCTGAGATAGTCTTACAACCCAGTTTAAAGGTCACCTCGACTGTGATTCTTTCCATGACCAGCCCACCATCCCCAACCTTAACAGCAAAGTGGCCACTGCTCTTTGTCCTCCTGGTGTTCCATTCAGGTTCTCATTGTAATCACACTATTTGTTTAGGGGTCTCTGGGAGGACTGAAGAGTAACCTCTGAAAAGCCTGATCCCGAGAAACATTCACACACTCATTACCATCAGGAAGTTCAACAAATTGGACCCCACACGCTGTCTCAAGCTTCACCTTTGGTGACCATCCCCCTGCCTGGGGCCCTACCATTCCCGTGTCACCATCATTTTATCTTGGCCTGGTCTATATAAAATAATAGCAGAGAAAATAAAAAAGGGATGGGGACAGGGGAAGATTCTTTTGCCCTTAAGATCGCCCTGTAATGAATGTTTCGACCCAGGAATACATTGGGATAGACTCACACATGAGACAGGCACTATGACTTCTTCAGCTCCAGTTTCCTCTTACAGAAAGGAGAATGAGCTCATCTTAGTGTGTTGATCAATAAACACTGCTTAAAGCTTATTATGGACCAGCACTCTGTGTGGCACAGGAAGGAGGCAGAGGGGAGAGAAGAAATACAAGGTATGGTCTATATTCACATTAGATTCTGGTACAGATTGTAGATACTGTAGGAGACTAGGGAGGGAGAGAACACACAGATAGGAAAGTCTTCATGGAGCAGATGAAACTTAAGGAGTCTTGACAAGCGAATAAAATTTAGGTAAATGGGTGCTGATAGGAGAGAGAAGGGTGTTCCAAGTTGGTGGAACAGCATTCACAGATGTGCAGGCTTCACAGGTTTGCTTTCCTTCCCACCCTGTCTTGGTGCATTTTTTTCCTAGAGCAAGGAGGGGAGTCTAGGTCTCTCCTTTCTTCCTCAAATTCCAATAGAAAATGACCAAAAGAGGAATCCCAAAAAACTGCAGAGTCATCCTGGTGGATAGCTAATTATAGACCACAATGCTGATCTATAATATGGAGGGATGAATGTTGGATATTTATAAATGTTAGAAGGCTAAGCCTGGCGCACATGGGGCAGCTGGAGCACTTCTCAGGGAGCATTTTGATTTTGCTCCAGACGGAGGCAGGAGCAAACCTGGGTGTGATTGGAGGGTGACACTCATTTCCTTGTCCAATACAACCAGGTGGCAAGGTGCCAGCACATTTGCTGCCCATCAAGGAGAATATTTGCAGACATGTACTTTCACTTTCTTTCCTAGTAGGTTTGAGGAGATCTATGAAAGTTGAGCATCCTCCTAAAAGCCAGAGCCCCTAGTGTTCCCAGAAGTCTTGCACTCGCACCAATGCAGCAAGGGTCCCCAGAGTGGCTGAGGGTTCTGAACGTTCTGATTGCATGTTGGATAAGAATACAAAGAAATCCAAGTGAGATTCTCCCCTCCAGTAAAAATGAGCACCTGGAAACGAATTCTCTCACACAAACCATTTCTCCTGGTTGAACATTATCAGCCTCTGGACCTTGGCTGGAACTGAGTATACCTTCACCATCGATTCATGAAATACAATTATCCGCTGCCTGGTTTTCTAATAGCAAACCAGTTGAAAAATGCAACTGTTGGCCAGGCACGGTGGCTCATACCTGTAATCTCAGCACTTTAGAAGGCCGAGGTGGGTGGATCACAAAGTCAGGAGATCAAGACCATCCTGGCCAACATGGTGAAACTCCATCTCCACTAAAAATGCAAAAAGTAGCTGGATGTAGTGGCACATGCCTGTAATCCCAGCTACTCAGGAGGCTGGGGCACAAGAGTTGCTTGAACCCAAGAGGCAGAGGTTACAGCAGTGAGCCAAGATCACACCACTGCACACCAACCCGACAACAGAGTGAGACTCAAAAAAAAAAAAAAATGCTACTGTTGTATCCACCATTAAGGAATTTTGATGCCAGAAAACAGGGGAGCCAGCAGCAGGCTGCTTATCAGACTCCAAATCTATTTTCCCAGTGCCTTTGAGAATTTTACATGTTGGGGTGAACATTGGGTGATTAAACACTTAAATAATCATCGTTGCCAAATCTGAAAAAAAAAATGTGTAGCTTTCATGTACAATTTCCTAAAAATTTTTTGAGTTTTCATGTGGGGGTGGGCTAGAGTGCCCAAGTCAAGAGTCTTGGAAAGATTTTGCTGCCTGTCTCACATCCAAGTAATATCAAGGTCCATTTATTATCTCTCTCCCTTGGTTTATGGGTTTGTAATTCCCACCAACAAGGCTGGGAATATTGGACCCCATTCTGTCTTGAGCCAGAAAGGAAGAAATACTCTCCTGGGAAGCCAAGTGCTCACTAGTGTGAAGTAAATTACCTCTCCTGCAGTGCAAAATGGTTGGGATCCTACAATTTGGGCCCAGGAAAACACTCCCTCGGGAGCAATCTGCTCAGCCACATGTGATAAATTCAGTCTATTTTTAAACTATTCTCTCTGGCACGTCTGAGTATGAGCCCAGGTGAAGATAACTGGCCAAAACAAGTCAATCAAGTTCACTTTTCCCTCTGTTTTGTCTGTTTCTTCCTAAACACTCTCTCTATTTTTCCTACGCGTGCACACACACACACACACACACACACACAACCTTGTCTTTGTTCCTAGGTCTCTCCTCCTTCCTCCCTTAACCTTTCCCTCCTCTCCCTTTACAATTCTCCCGAGACCCTTCCTTACCCATCTTTGCTCTTCACTTTTCACATTACCACTCCTCTTCCCTGAATGTCTCTTTCCTCCCACTCACCTCCTCTAAAAATGAGTCATGGTAAACAGAAAGATCTGGCTTTTCAGTACAAATAAATAAGACCAAAAAAAAAAATCATCAGGGAAAAAAAAAAAAAAAGGATCTCTTCTTAACGCACAGCTTAAAACTTCCAAAGGCTTAATAAAAATTTGGCACACATATGGCATGTGAAGCTTGCATCTCTGCATTATAAATCTGACATCAACTCATAGATATAATGATTTTGGCTCTGTACCTTTCTAAAAGGAGACAAAATGTTTGCAGTCATTATTGGCATTACTGTCTAACAAGAGATAGGAAGACTCTAATTATGACTAGACAAATCATGAGCAAGGTTCATTTCATTGCAATCCTGGGAAAACAATGCATTGGGGAAAATTAATGAGGGCAAGGGGTAGATAAAAGAGAAATGTCTAATTTGCAGAATGTCCTCAGTTGCTCTTCCAAACCAGCCACCCCAGATTACAGGCCTCCTGGCCATGTTAACATTCCCCAAACTTTCCCTACCTGAGTGTCCCCCTGTGCTACCTAAGGGCTTCCTTGATCACTCCATAGAGAGGCACCTAAAAAGAACAATGAGCAGATTGAAAAACCTCGAAAATACTCTTAGGAAAGTTCATGGTTTACAGGAATCTGGAAGGAATCCTTTTGTCAAAAGAAGGTCCATGCCCTCATTTCCTGGTTTATAGACTCCATTTTTCATGTAGCAGGTTTTTTTAAATTGGCTTGTATTGTGTCTCTAAGGCCACACTCACATGGGTGGCCGAGGATGGAGATCACTTGAGCCCAGGAATTCAAGACCAACCTGGGCAACATAGCAAGACTTTGTCTTTACAAAAAAAAAAAAAAAATTGATTAATTGGGTATGGTGTCATATACCCATAATCCCAGCTACTAAAGAGGCTAAGATGGAAGAATTGCTTGAGCACAGGAGGTCAAGGCTACAGAGAGCTATGACTGTGCCACTGCATTCCAACCTGGGCAACAGAATGAGACCCTATCTCAAAAAAAACAAAAACTTAAATAATGACATAAACAATAGCAACTATCCTGGCTTCAACCAGGGGGAGAAGCAAGGGAAAGAAGGAAGGGATGATATGAAAGAGATATTCAATCCAATGCCCTGCCTCAGTTAAATCTTAAGCACTCTTTTGTCAATGGGTGGCAAACATACAAATATACAGCACTGCCTCTGAAGGCCTCAGAGTACCCAGCCTTCTGGTAATCTGCACACTGTGGGCACAGTCGGGACTTTCTGGGGTGATCATGAAGATAAACATACACTTGCTACTTAATAATCTGCAGATGAACCAGGCTTCTAATTGACTGCCTAATCTCTTCTGAGACACTTTGATATCTTTTAACGAAAACCCAAATGACCAGTGATAATGTCTGCTATCACTGATTTGATTTGGCAAGAAGATGGAGCATAAAATTGTCAAAGGTCCCCTGGGATATCACACCTTCTCCCATTTCCTTCAGCCTGGCTTCACTCTGGCTAGAAGACTTTAAGATTGACAACAGAATTTATCCATCAGCTGTCCCAGTAGCTCATTGCCATGGATAATTAGCCACTGGCTGTTTATTTACCTAACTTCAATTTGCCTAGGGACCCACAGCATATTTATTCCAATAACCAGACATTGTGCACCTACATAAATGGGAAGAGAAAATGCATGACTCTTTATGGAAACAGACAGGATTTTTGTTAATAACCATACATATGATAGTGGTAGATTATAACCAGTATTGGACTTGGTGTTTTAGAACTGCCTTCCCTTTGAAAAAAAGTGTATTAATTTGAAACTCTAAGGACCAGAAATAACTTAAACAGCTTAACTCACTTTAGAGTGACTCATATTTTTGCTCCAGAAAGAATGGGCATCAGGCTGCTGAGGAAAATCAGTTGCTTCCAATCAAGCATGATTTTGAATAACCAATATTGATTTAATGAGGTTTTACTTTATATCAGCATTACAGCCAGCGCTATTCTAGCTGCGCAACCTTCCAAGGTCAAACCCAGAGGTTTGCCCCTTACCTGAGGTGGAAAATAATGAAATCCATTTTCCCCTGGGGAAAAAATAACTATAAATCACATTTTCCACACTTCACGTGGCTGCCGCAAATGGCCCCACTATACGACATGTCTATCTGTCACTCCTTCAGCTGCCTCAAGGAGACTCCATATCAGGCTCTGGGGATAGGAGCAGCAGGAAGAAAATGACAACTTGGGCATTAGACTGACAGCTGGAGTATGCGTTGTATGTACTGCAGTGAAGCTGAGAGTTTAGGGAAAGACTCTCTAGTATCTGAGGGTTGTAGTTTCTTCCCCTAAGTAAAATGAGCATGAGCCATGAGAGTCAGTCAGCCTAAAAATGGGAGCTGCATCTGAATACAAAGGTTATGGGCCACAGGGCTTCTTCACATTGCTCTTTATTTTCTTAAGAATAGGACGGTCAGTGGCAATCCTACCATTCTGAGTTTCTATGTGTTGCCCTGTATTGAAATTAATGAAAACATGGAACATCATAATACCAATTGGTGGTTTTATCAAATAGATAGTAAATTATCCATGGAACTCTGAGTCATTATTGGAGCTGAATTTACACATCACCTTTATGGAACTCGGGTTATATAAAGATCTTCCTGGAATTCAATACACAGATGAGACTCTGTGCCCTAAGACAAACGGGGGAGATTGAAGCTATTGCCAAGCCCCCTCCACAATGGATTCAGACTCTGCCTGAGCCAAATGTGGAATAAGTGCCTTGCCTCAGAGAATAGATGGGCAGAGTTAATGCCTTGTGATATTGTAGGATCACATAGGTTGTTTCCAGGTTTCTTTTTTTATTTTTGTGTTTCAATAGTTCTTAAGGTACAGGTGGGTTTTTTGGTTACATAGGTAAGTTCTTTAGTGGTGATTTCTGAGATTTTAGTGCACCCGTCACCCGAGCAGTGTACAATGTACCCAATGTGTCATCTTTTATTCCTCACCCCCCTCCAAGCCTTCCCCCCACCCCCAAGCCCCAAAATCCACTGTATCATTCTTATGCCTTTGTTAACTCCTAGTTTAGCCCCCACTTATGAGTGAGAACTTATAAAAGTGAGAATATGTGATCACTGGAAAGCTGCTTCTCAAGTTCTGCAACATCCTAAAGGCCACTAGAGGGTGCAGGAGGGATGTTGCTGGAACTGCCCTCTGCCGGCGGTGCTGACAGAAAGGGAGCTGTCCAACGAGCCGGGTGAAGAGGGCAACTCACGGAAAGGCCAGGTAACTGGAGCTGTGCAAAGCTGTGGTGCCTGGATGCTGCCATCTGGGTGGAGGTGGAGAAAAGTCAGCAAATCCCTACCAGGGAGCTACTAGGTTTGTAGCTCAGAGTAGGGGTGGGACTGCAGCCAGCTACAAAAGTCCTGCCCTAAGATTGCTGGTACAGGGATTGCTGTTGTAGCCTCAAGAAAATGACTTCTTCACTTTTCCAGACACATTTCCCAAGATTAACATGTACAGTTGTGTGTGCATTTTTGTGAATTATCCTAAATGATCTACTTTTATATCCTAGTCTCCATGGATGGGTGGCATTATGGAGGAGAGCCACTTTGGAATCATAAGCCCTGGATGTCTCTGACACATTATCCGCCACCATCTACCACCTGATGCTGTTTCTTGTCCCTAATTTCTCTTTGCCTTTCTCTCCACCAAAGCCTTCATCCCCATTCACTCATTCCCACTTATCACCCCTTCTACTCATTAAGCACCTATTATGGGCTAGAGCTGGGATTACCGTGGTAGGAGAGAGAAAGGGCACAGCTGCTGACTTCAAAGAATTCACCATATAACCCTCCTTCTGCACTCCCTATTACTCCGTGGAGAAGGATGGGGGATAATGTGAAATGTAATTTGGAAAAAAAACATTTGGGGGCTAGATAATGAAAAGCGTTAAATATCATGGCAAGTGTTTCAGATCTCATCCCATGGCAATGGGCAGCCTGAAAGATTTTAAGCAGGAGATTTAGATCCAGCTTTGAGTTGCATGAAGATTCGGAGGCTAAAAAGTGTTCAACATTATTAGTAATGTGATTAGAACTTCAAAATGGAATTTTTACCTGAAGGATTGCTGCAGTTGTTTTTGAAGACAACAATTAGTTTGGGGAAGGATTCCTTAAAATTAACCAAACACAGAAAATGTTGCATCCCTTTTGACCTGAAAATGATACTAATCCAATGAGAAATGATAGAAACCTAATCTAAGATAGGGACAGTATGGTTTAAAAAAATAAAAGGGCAATACTGAGAAAAGTTTATTCTAGAGACAAAAGTCATAAAACCGTGTAATCAATTGTATTGGGGATGACAAATTAAAGGAAAGATTAAATATGACTTCATGGGTTGTAACCTAGGTAACTCAACCTATGTAGATACTCTAAAATTACAACAATTAGAGCAGAAAGAGGGAAAAATTACGAGAGCAATTAAAACTTAACTACAGACATTTGGGAGCACAGAGTATGTAAGGGGAAATATCTGTGGGATACCCAGATGAAAAGTGTAATTGGATATGAAGATTTCTAAAGAAAGAATTTGGAAAGCATTTGTGATAGCTAAGAAGTATCAAGTGGTGATACTGGAAATCGTATTGCAAAGACCAAGAGAGTGAAAGGCAAGTAAAGAAGAAACAAGGGCAGGCTATAGAGGTAAGGTACTAGCTTGAAGGACAACAGAATCAAGGGAATGATTTGCTAGCGTCCAAGAGTTTTTCAGTGGAAGAAGCTTGCAAAAAATGTCAAACCTGCATGAGGGCCCACCCAGTGAATAGAGAGAAAGCAAAAGAGAAACTTTTAAAGAGGTTAAGGATAAGTTTATCAGATTTTGCAAATAAAAGCTATAATACAAGACATTCTCAGTTAAATTAGAATTTTGGATAAACAATGAATAACTTTTACCTCTGTGCAATATTTGGGACATAGTTATACTAAAAAAGCTGCTCGCTGTTTGTCTGAAATCCTAATTTAACCAAGTGTCCTGTATTCTGTCAGGCAATCCTAGGCGGAGCAATCAAGCAGAGAACCAGGAGCCAAGGAAGAAAGACAAGCCTGGGAAAGGATGTGTCCACTCTGAGAAATGGGAGAGAAAAGAAGGAGCAGTGAAGAAAAACTATTTCAGTGCAGGGAGCTCTGAAATCGTGTCCTCTATTTTCTCGAAGCTGGAGAACAGGTCATCTGCAGAGAGTGGGCAAGTCAGAGGTCAGCATGGAGATCTGATGGGGAGATGTAAAAGCTGGAATCATCAGCTGTGGTGAGTGGAAGGGAGTGTCCCCGAGGAAGAGTCTGCCGAAAGCACTGAGGATGTGCTGGCTCTGGAGCGGTGCATCTATACAGAGCAGGGTGGAATAAAATGAGGCTGAGGGCCAGGTCGCGCAGGGCCTTGTAGGACACATGAGCAAGCTTCAGATTTTATTCTCATCGGGCAACAGGAAGTAAGCGAGTCAGCAGAGGGGTGTGTGTGTGTGTGAGAGAGAGAGAGAGAGAATATCCTCTGGCTGCTGAAAGAATTAAAGGTGGGCAAGAATAGCAATTGGGATACCAATGGGGAGAATAGGATAGTGGTTCAGGAAAGAGATAGAAGCCTGTAGGGGTGGGAGAGTAGTGAAGAGAGAAGACAGAGAAAGAAGGGGGAGGAGGAGAAGGAGAAAAAGGGAGAGAGACAGAGAGAGAGAATAATCTAGGCTTAGACTTGGCCATGACTGGATTTGGGAACATGAGTAGGAAAGAGGAGGCAAAGGAAAGGTGTTGAAGATAATTCCCTAGTTCCCGACAAAAACAAACGAGTAAATCAAGAACACTGACCTGAGGAAAACCAAAAGAGAAAGCGGTGTGGCAGAAGGGACACTAAACCCAGGCTTCACGCTCACACTCCCTTAGAACCATGAGGGGATGGCATGGATTATGGTGCCTGGCTATTCTTTGACCATCTCAGGACCAAGTGTTTCACATTCACATGTGAACTTTACAACAATTCTACAGGGAGGATGTTCTTATCCCCATGAGGCAGAATAATATTTGGGATTATTAACTGATTTTCTGCTTTGCCCTGGATAGTTTGCTTTCTTTCACCTCTTCGACTGCTCCCAATTCAAGTATCTGGACTAGTCAATACTTATCGCATTAGGGGGCAGATGAAACAGGTAGGCAGAAAATAAAAGAAAAAAAATATCTGGCATTCCATTCCAAAGATTCAATGTTCTTATAAGACTCAAAAGGACCTTAGGCATAGGTTAAATGCTTGAACGAAGTGAAGTTTAAGAGCAGAGCTTTCCCTGGAGACTAGACCATTTTTTTCTGCTAGGGAGATGGATGATATAATGGATGTTGCTGAACTCCAGAGAGGGAACACTGCACATATTGACCAGCAGAGTGTGAGAGAAGCAGTGAGGCCTCTAGAGAGAAATGTACAGTGTGTCAAAACAAAGGCACCTTCGCTGCACCACAGAGATTTTTTATGCCCCATTGTTGTCTGAAAGCAACAAAATTATTGCAGAGGTCTCGTGCATAACATGAAAGTGGAAGAGAGGATCAGAAGACCTGATGGGTCCACATGGACAGAGGCAAGGGGCACCTCAGGGGCAACCTCAATTTGATGGATGACCAAGATCCAGAAGGGTCAAAGGTCACTGTGTTGGATTTTGGTGGACAGATAATAGCAAGGTCAGGACTGTCTCTCCCCAGTGCTTTGAGTCTACAAGACACAAGGAAAAGTGAGAAGGGCCCCTATGTTGGCTGAAATTCAGTTATATCCTGAACAAAATATCTTAACAACAGATGTAAAGTTCAGTTGTCAAAAAATTTTGAAAGTTATATTTTTGTAAGATTGAGTTATGATACAAGATTTATATCTATTGCTTACATTTTGTAAATGCAAAAACTGAGGCTTGGGGAGTTGTTGAACCTTGCACAAAAATGACTAAGAGAAGAATGAATTCAGATGCAGGTCTATTTGCTCCTAAGCCAACTTGCTTCCCATTCTACCATAATTCTTTATTCAGGGAGAGCAATTTCTGCCCATTTCCCCCAACCCCTCCTTTTTGCAAGCATTGACTTCCCTTACAGATCAGCCTCATGAAATGGGAGTTATGAATAGCAACCACCAATAGAATGTTTCAAGATCCCAAAAGCTAAGAAGCCCTCCAAATTAGAAACTTTCTTTGAACAGTCAGTTACTTGGATATGGTGGCTTTCAGAATCACTATACCAATGAATGCACTGAAAACAACAATTTGCATTCTTAAAGCCCAAACAATGCCACCCAGAGTCAAACTGAGATTTTTATGCTGCCATTAAAGCAAAGTATCAGCAATTCCTCAGGGAAAGGGAAAACCAAGAGTTCAAAGGACACATTAGCAAGTTTCCCAATTAAATGCCAAGCAGTAATACAACTTTGTTTTAGCATCCTCTTACCTAGTCACTTAATTTTTCTTGAAAAAGAAAAGCAACCCTCGAGGGTGTCAAACCTAATGCCTGTCTAAGTAGACAGAGCTAATGCTCTTTCAGAGAGGCTACCAAGCCATACATCTGATTATGTCTATTTCTGAACAGGAAAATTGATCAATTAAGGGGAAAAGAGGTTTGCAGAGCCAAGCACTGGGAGGCAAAAAAAAAAAAAAAGCTTCAGGCAATGCTCCTGCTGGGAGCTAATGAAAGTTCCACATAAGAAGTTAGATTCCAGATTGGAGTCCGTGAGAGTAGTGTTCACTTCAGTCAAGCCAGAGTGAAGGAAATTGTTGAAAAAAGATGAAACGGGCCGGGAGCAGTGGCTCATGCCTGTAATCCTAGCACTTTGGGAGGCCGAGGTGGGTGGATCACCTGAGGTCAGGAGTTCAAGACCAGCCTGGCCATCAAGGTGAAACCCCATCTTAAAAAAAAAAAAAATGGAACAGGAAGAGTTTTTGAACTAACTTAAGGAACTGATTCGTGAGCTCATAGTGGGCCCTGAGCTCTGTTGTCCGTGTTCATCCTTAGAGGGTAGGCGATCGTGAGGGTTTTATGTAATCTTGGTGGGCCCAGCGTAGCACCACACAGAGCTGGATGCTTCCGAAGTCCCTAGATCATGTGCGTAGTCAGTATGTGATACATACTTCCCGATGTAGTGGCCAATTTTCTTAAGTGCCCTTAAGAAAATAGGGAAAGGTGCACACATTCACACGATATGCCGCAAAATTCTCTGTGCTATGGAATCAATGATGGCTTGTACTTTGTTCAAACTACAGGAAGCCTAGCGTATCACCTGAATGTAAAGTCAGGGATTCTGATCCATTTTAAGCATTGCCATTCATCAGCACCTGGTGCATAGTAAGCAGTCAATATGGACATGTCAAATGAACGCATAGCCACAGAGACCTACAATTATAAGGCTAAGAGCCGTCTCCAAAGGTCAGTTACCCTAAACTCTCAACACTAATAAACTGAGAGGTGGCACTGCCCCACACCTGAGCAGAGTCAAGATAAGTGCCAGCAGAGAAAGACAATTAAGATGAAAAGGATAGAAAGGAATCTATATGTCTGTCTCTTGTGGGAGATCATTGGGAATAAGATAAAATCTTCCTGTGACAGTTTGAGTATACCCCTGTCCAGGTAGGGCACTGGGGAGGAAATGGATGTATATTATGGCCTATGACTCTAAGGCTCTGTTGGGTGTGTCTTTCATAGGACATTCATACTGGCATTAGCTGAAGCCTCTCTGGTTGTCCCCGTGGCCTTGTAATGAATCAATAAGACTTAGAGCTCTTCTAAAGCCACTCTGTCCCTGGCCTCAAATAATCAAATAATTAATTATCTCTTTCTTTCCTCATCAGTGCTTCACACTCAAGGAAATATTTAATTTTCCCTAACTGAATTTGTCCTGCATCAAGGACAATTTGCCTGGGTTAACTATTGAGAGACTGACTCCCTGAGTCCTCTCCCTGCTCCTCAAAACAGGTGAGCCAGCTGCTCCTGTCTTGGGACACTTGTTCTCATTGTTCTAGAAAGCTAATATGTCTAAGCCTCAGAGGGTGGAAGGCGCTGTCCCAAATCCCAAGGTGAGCTCACATCTCAAGGCTTCTGGTCCTGAAAAATGATCAAGTGATAGATCTAACATCTGCTGCAAGTGACCCACACATTCCTTTAACTTTGCCAATGAAAATGTGCACCAATCGTGACACAGATCTTAGCAACTGCAAAGAGCACATGCTCATGAAGGGCATTTTTGCCTTTTAAACGAATTTGTGGGAATGGCCTCCCTGAAGTGGGGACAGGACTCCTGGCAGAGTCCCATTGAGGCCTGGACTGAATGTGCTGCTGCAGGCCCGCTGACCCTCAGCCCCCTGCCCTCCCGTGGTGTGACTGCAGCTCAACAGTTTGTTGCACCATATGGCAAAGGTTGAGGTCGGACAGATAAAACGTTTCATTGCGCTAAAGAATGGTTAACAAACATGTGAATGTAAATTCTACCACATTATAAAACTGTGGCAAACCAGGCTGAAAGAGACTTTAGTTATGGCAGGAAATCTGTTTTGCAGCTCCACCCCAGCCCTTCCAGTTCATTACAGGTATTGTGGAGAGAAAATGGGGTTTTGTGCCCTCTCTTGGCAATCTGCACCATGCTCTTCTGCCAGATTTATAATGACTTTTCAATGATGATTTAAGAGGTTTAGTGCCTGCAAGTTGTAAAGGATCTCAGTTTAGCTCTGCTCGCCTCTCCCCTCGAGTTCATCCACTGAGATGTGAACACAGTCTCCTGTTAGCAGAACCAGCATCAGCAACGTTTGATCAAGTCTCACTTCACAGTTCACTCTCCACGTCACAATGCCCTCTGAGGTCACTGGATCAATCTAGCGGCAAGAGAAAACCCCCAGAGCTCAGTGGTTTACACTAGAATTGGATCTATGGCAATTTGTAAACTTCGGTGGTGGCACAGCCACCCCCACTACCAAAAACGAAACTTCCTGTAACCCTGGGGAGAAATTTAAATCGAAACCAAATTTCTCTCTTTAAGCTAGCAGCTGTCACTCAACACACACACACACACACACACACGCACACACACTGCAGAAGCCCCTATTGAAATGCCTTGAGTGCCTCTGCCCTCTCCTTTGTTACCCACAGTGTGAAATGCTAGAGGCTGGAGAGCTCCAGGAGAGATACAGGCTTGGGCTGCGGGGGACATGAACTGCTCACTCTGAGGCTTACTTGGAAATCTTTTCCTCTCACAGGCATTATGGCAAACAGTACAGACTTTCGGCAAAAAATAAAAACAGAACTGTCATACAATCCAGTGTACACCCAGAAGTGTACATCCCCAGAGGGAATGAAATCAGTGCATCAAGGAGACACCCACACTCGTACTCTCACTGCGGCGTGGTTCACTACAGCCAAGACACAGAAACAACCCAAGTGGCCACCGACAGATGAATGGATAAAGAAATTATGGTACTTATAAACCATGGAATGTTCTTCAGCCATAAAAAAGAAAATCCAGTCAATTGCAATAACATAGATGAACATGAAGGATATTATGTTAAGTGAAATAAACCAGGCACAGAAAGACAAATAGTGCAAGATCTCACTGCTGTGTGGAATCTTAAAAAAGTCAAATTCAGAGGAGCAGAGAATAGAACAGTGGTTGCCAGGGATTGCCTCTCTTCCCTCTCTTCCCATTAAGATCTTCTCCCTCATGTTAGCTTGTTCCCCATCCCCATCTACCCGTGGCACTCAGAGGAGCCCTAGATTCTAACTGCTCCTGGATAGACGAGGCTGAAATGGTAACTACAGAGCATTGTTAACACATTCCCCTTCATTGGCACCCCAAGTAACCCAGACTCATAGGAACTTACAGTCCATATTACATTCCATTGAATGTCTAAAAAAGACAATTTGATCCTCGGTTTTCCCATCTGAAAACAGAAATAGCCAAGCACGGTGGCTCACATCTGTAATCGCAACACTTTGGGAGGATCACTTGAGGCCAGGAGTTCAATGCCAGCATGGTCAACATAGTGAGACCTCATCTCTACAAAAGAAACATTTTAAAATTAGCCAAGAGTGGTGGTGCACACCTGCAGTTTCAGCTTGCAAGATGCTGAGGCAGGAGGATTGCTTGAGACCACGAGTTTGAGGCTGCAGTGAGCCATGATCGTGCCACTGCACTCCAGCCTAGAAAACAGAGTGACACCATCTCAAAAATAAAAGCAAAAAGAAAATAAGAATGATAAAAATCACCATCTTTTTTTTTTCTCTTCAAAAAATGACACTTTGTGCCTATCATTTTTCCTCTAGGCACACACGTCCAGAAATCCACCACGGATGGTTCTCTGTGTCCCCAGGGCCTGCTACAAAGAATGTGTTTGCTGATGAATTAAAATAACAGAGTGGGCAAGGTCATCTGCAGGTATTTACCACGTGCCCGTTTACAGTAGTCTTCTGGGCAGTTGTCTGTTCTCCGTTGAGCTTATTCCTTTTTTCTGCCACTCACTCAGTATCTGTTCTTACTTAAGACCATACTCAGCCGGGTGCAGTGGCTCACGCCTGTAATCCCAGCACTTTGGGAGGCCAAGGCGGGTAGATCTCAAGGTCAGGAGTTCAAGACCAGTCTGGCCAAAATGTTGAAACCCCGTCTCTACTAAAAATACAAAAATTAGCTGGGCGCAGTGGCACGCGACTGTAATCCCAACTACTCAGGAGTCTGAGGCAGGAGAATCGCTTGAACCTGGGAGGCAGAGGTTGCAGTGAGCTGAGATTGTGCCACTGCACTCCAGCCTGGGTGACAGAGTGAGACTCTGTCTCAAAAAAAAGACCATGCTCTCCATATTTAGTTTCCTCTTCTGGAAAGTGAAGAAGTGAACAAGATGACATCTAAGGTCATACTCCATTCTAAAACTTTCCCACTCAATGATTCGAAACACCTTTTAAATATCATGTAAATAACATGTTGCATAAATACAAGATATGAAAAAGAACATATTTGCCATGCCCAGTGTCAAAAATAAAATAGATACAATCATTCCACTGGGACATGGAAGAGTGTGTGATGAGCGGGTTTGATGCCACCAAGATCAAGGTGCCTTTTTCCCAACCCTCTCTGCCTTCCCTTACCCAGCAAGCCCTGGGTTCCAGACAAACCATTGTAATTACGAAATACATTTTGCTTTCTTTCTACTTCCTACATGAAAAAAAAAAAAAAAAAGTTGAGTAACAGAAATTTATTAGAGTTGGTTTCTTTTTCTGGGAGCCTTCAAGTTATCTTACCTTATCTGGAAATGAGGGACCCAGGAGGGAGGGGAGAATGAATCCTAAGAACACTGAGTCCAAATAATAGCAAACTTGACTCTTTGACCCTAGAACCTTTGAGTTGTTTGAAGACCCACATCAGAGATGAGGCATTTAGTGTGGGGATTTCTGAAGATCCACCCGCCCCACCACCCTCCCTCCCCCAACTACCATATCTTGTGAACCTCCCACACAATCAGTATAAATTGGTCAAGAAAAAAAATAATAATCCTAGGTTGCCGGCGACAAGATACACGATTAAGATGTATGTGGCACTAGTGAGGGTTAGAGAGAAAAGAAAAGAAACAGCACATGAAGCCGCATTCACGGTGGAAATCACTTGTAAGAAAGCTTGGGAAATGGCTCTTTCCCATCGTGCTAATAATATTTGAATAGAAATGGAAACTTTTCAGCTCTTCCACAAGCAGCTTGGGATGTTCCTGCACCCCTCCTGGTTTCTCCACACTCACCTCCTCCACCGCCACCAATGATTGATAGCAGAGGAATGGTCACTGTGACAGTCTCTTTCTTTACTTTCTTAAGTTCTTTTTCCTCCTTTCTTCCCTGCAAGAAAAAAAAAGTAGGCAAAGGTCAGTGGGAGGGGTAACTGTCCTTTCAAATGCAAGTCTTAGAAAGCAAGCTTTCTCAGCAGGGAATGGGGAATTGAGTGTCAGTCAAGAGCACCACTTTGGAAATGTTTGCCTTGGACTCCCGGGGGACTCCACTGATCCCAGCACCTTATTCCCCTCGCATGCCTTGGCTGAGCCCCAGGATCTTAGCCTGCTGTCTGTCTGCTTCGCACTCCCATTTCTCCCTCTGCCTTCCAATGCACTGCTGCAACAGGAGGAGAAAGAAGCAGGGCTGAGAGAGGGAGGAAAGGGAGAGGTCAGGCGTGCTGCCGGGGGCTGGCCTGCGCTAGGGCTGGGCATGCTCTGAGGCCTTGGATAGAAGCTGTCACACAGTGCCCTAGCCAACTTTCACAGCTCCTGGAGGATGCACTAATGTTATTCCTGCCTGTAATTAAAATACAGGCCTGATATAAAGAGAATATTTCATTGAAAGGTTTGATAGAGCTGCATTAAAGATTCGTATACATGAATGAATTCATAATGGCCAAATGACATATTTATGTCATGTACTTAGTTATGCCTTAGCTAACTCCATGATTCTAATTTATTTGCTGGTAAAACACCATCCCCGCTGATGTGCTCTGCTGAGTATACTTCTGTCAAATACCTATTCAATAAACAAACAGCACGACACATAAATAACAACGCCTATTGTAGAGAATAGCAATGAATTTCACCTTCCTGGAGACAACCCTGAGCTGCTGGTTCTAGCCACCCCCCGCCCACCCACGTTGCTCTGTGGGAGCATCTTCAAGAGAGGCACGAGGCCTCTCCATTCTTCCCTACTTCCAATCCCTTAGCAACCGAACCTAACCTTTAGGACTTCTTTCAGGTTCAGGCACTCCAAGTACAGGCTCACCAATACCACTACTGAACTTCCATTCCCACCCTCATTCCTCTGACTCATGCACTGTAGCAGGCAGCTTATTGGTTGTAAACATCAACCACTAGAGCCAGTAATCACAGCTACCACTTACTGAGCACTTACCATGGGTCAGGGACTTAAATGATACAGTTTTTATGCGTTGGGATAATACTGCAAATGTCAGTGGCTCCATTTTGTTGATGAGAAAATTGAGCACCGAGAAGCTAAACATCTTGCCCAAAGTTGGGCAGCAAGGCAGTGACAGGGAGAGAATGTAAGGCCCAGGTGTGTACCTAGGCAAAGCCCATGCATTTTAGAGTACTTTATGCTGCCTCTATGGACAGAGCTCAATGGAGAATAAGAATAAGAATAACTAATGAAGGGCTTCCCATGCTCTGGGCATTTTTTTTTAACTTTAAGCTCTGGGATGCAAGCGCAAAACATGCAAGTTTAATACGTAGGTATACATGTGCCATGGTGGTTTGCTGCACCCATCAACCCGTCACCTAGCTTTTAAGCCCCACATGCATTAGGTATTTGTCTTAAAGCTCTCCATCCCCTAACCCCTCACCCCCTGACAGGCCCCTGTGTGTGATGTTCCCCTCCCTGTGTCCGTGTGTCCCCATTCTTCAACTCCCACTTATGAGTGAGAACATGCAGCGTTTGGTTTTCTGTTCCTGTGTTAGTTTGCTGAGCATTATGGCTTCCGGCTTCATCCATGTTCCTGCAAAGGATAGGAACTTATCCCTTTTTATGGCTGCATAGTATTCCATGGTGTATATGTGCCACATTTTCATTATCCAATTTATCATTGATAGGCATTTAGGTTGGTTTCAAGTCTTTGCTGTCGTACACAGTGCTACAACAAACATACGTGAACATGTGTCTTTATAGAAGAATGATTTCTAATCCTTTGGGTATATGTACTCAGTAATGGGATTGCTGGGTCAAATGGTACCTATGGTTCTAGATCCTTGAGGAATTGCCACACTGTCTTCCACAATAATTGAACTAATTTACGCTCCCACCAACAGAAGGAGATCCGCTGCTCCCTTCAGAGCTATGAGGCAAGGACATTTAAGTCTGTCAAAGCTGTGCCCACAACCACCCCTTCCCCCAGATTCTCTCTCCCAGGGAGATGGGAGTTTTATCTGTAAGTCCCTGACTGGGTCTGCTGCCCTTTTTTCAGAGATGCCCTGCCCAGAGATGAGGAATCTAGAGAGGCAGTATGGCAGCAGCGGCCTTGCGGAGCTGTAGTGGGCTCCGCCCAGTTCGAACTTCCCTGCAGCTTTGTTTACACTGTGAGGGTAAAACCGCCTACTCAGGCCTCAGCAATGGCAGAATCTCCTTCCCCCACCAAGCTTGAGTGTCCCAGGTCAACCTGAGACTGCTGTGCTATTAGTGAGAATTTTAAGCCAGTGGATCTTAGCTTGCTGGGCCCTATGGGGGTGGGATCCACCAAGCCAGACCACTTGGCTCCCTGGCTTCTGCCCTCTTTCCAGGGGAGTGAACAGTTCTGTCTTGCTGGCATTCCAGGTGCCACTGGGGTATGAAAAAAGACTCCTGCTGCTAGCTCAGTGTCTGCCCAAATAGCTGCCCAGTTTTGTACTTTAAACCCAGGGCCCTGGTGAGGTAGGCACCGGAGGGAATCTCCTGGTCTGCCAGTTGTGAAGTCCATGGGAAAGCGCAGTATCTTGCCGGAATGCACGTTCTTCCCGGTATGGTCCCTCACAGCTTCCCTTGGCTAGGGGAATGAAATCCCCTGACCCCTTGTGCTTCCCAGGTGAGGCAACGCCCCACCCTGCTTTGGCTCGCCCTCCGTGGGCTGCACCCACTGTCCTACCAGTGCCAGTGAAATGAACCAGGCACCTCAGTTGGAAATGCAGAAATCACCCATGTTCTGTGTTGATCTTGCTGGGAGCTGTAGACCAGAGCTGTTCCAATTTGGCCATCTTGCCAGCAGGACATTTTTTTTTTTTTTTTAAGAGACAGAGTCTTACTCTGTGGCCCAGACTGGAGTGCAATGGTGAGATCTTGGCTCACTGCAACCTCTGTTTCCCCAGTTCAAGAAATTCTCATGTCTCAGCCTCCCAAGTGGCTGGGATTACAGTGTATGCCAACATCCCCAGTTAATTTTATATTTTTAGTAGGGATGGGGTTTCACCATGTTGACCACTTTGGGAGGCTGAAGTAAGCAGATCACTTCAGCCTCCCAAATTGCTGGGATTACAGGCATGAGCCACCATGCACAGCCTTCTTTTATGATTATAGTTTTATTACAGCAAAAAGACATAAATCAGAACCAGCCAAAGGAAGAGAAATGGGAGGTCTGGGAGGGTCCCAAACACAAAGCTTTGTCCTCCTAAAACATCAGTGTGTGTCAATTTGTGTTCACATTGCCACCCAAGCTTTGGTGACCAGAGTTTTTATTTGGGTTTCATTACATAGGTACAATTAATTGAATCATAGCCCTGTGACCGAACTCATTTTTTCCTTTCACCTCTTCCCAGAAGTTGACCTAATACTCCTGACTCAAAACTCCAACTTTCTCATCACATGTTTGGTCTCTCTGGCACAGTCAGCCTACATCCTGGGTTGTCTCCTTAGCATAAACTCTTTAGGGGCCAACCTTGAGTCACTTCATTACCATAAACTATCAGGTGTGGTCAAGGGGGCCCACTATGAATAACAAAGACATCCCTACCACTTGAGAAACTCCAAAAGTTTAGAGACTACCTTCCTAGAGCCAAAGATAGAGGTCAGCCATATTCTTTATTACACACCTATAATGCAGAATTTAGGGCAATAGACACCTCTCTACAAATCATATGATCACGTGGTGATAACACAGCCAAAATGAGAAGCCAGTGCTGATTCGATTTAGTGACTACTGTAGGGCCGATCTAATTGTTTAGGCCATCTTCCCTAAATTAAAGGGATCATACAGCCATCCAATCAGTTTTTCAGGTATTAACTATTAGACAAGTGGGAAAATGATTCTAATCTGCTTTGATCCAGTTGTACACATTTTGCACCATTAACCTTTGTCAGTAGAATCTTCCCAACTTCTCTAGAGAAGGAATCAGAGAATGAAGGAGCCAGAGAAATATCTGAGATCAAGTAGTCCCATGCCTTCATTTTACACTTAGGAAAACCATCAACGAATTACTTAGAGAGTCCAGCCAGCAGACAAACTATGTGACCCTAGGCAGTTTCCCCCCATCTGAGATTTATTCCTTCAAATTTCCCCTGCAGCTCCCATATTTTAAAAACCCAATACACCTTAGAGTTTGAACATATTAAGAAAGTTAAGCCGGGCATGGTGGCTCACACTGTAATCCCAGCACTTTGGGAGGCCGAGGCAGGCAGATCACAAGGTCAAGAGTTCGAGACCAGCCTGACCAACATGGTAAAACCCCATCTCTACTGAAAATACAAAAGTTAGCCAGGCATGGTGGCACATGCCTATAATCCCAGCTACTCAGGAGGCTGAGGCAGGAGAATTGTTTGAACCTGGGAGGCAGAAGTTGCAGTGAGCCGAGATCGTGCCACTGCACTCCAGCCTGGACAACAGAGGGAGACTCCATCTCAAAAAACAAAACAAAAAACTAGAAAGAAAGTTATGCCACCTCTTTGAGCCTCAGTTTCCTAACCTCTAAAGTAAGGGCATTGAGTGGGGGCTCAATAAATTCAGAAATATTCTCCTCAAGGCAGAGAGGTAACATAACTGATTTAAGCATGTAGTCGTGAAATGATAAGGAATCAAAGGGTTGGGGAGAAATAGAAAAAACCACACCCCAAGGGAAGGCTTCCACATTTGAATTTAAAAATAAATCAAAATCCTTAGCGCAGGATTTGTCATCTCTGACCAGAATGGCCTGCCCCTTCCCCCCCAGCTCTATGATTCTATGTCTGTTTCCCTTAGCATGCTGTTTGTCAGATGGACTTCCTCTGTGAGTCAGTCATGCTGAGAAAATCAAGGAAGTGGAGTGACTTGCAAGGAAAAAAGGAAAGGAAAGGTTTAAGCTGGGGAATAGACAGTTTTGGCTAGGCAAATGCTAGAACATGAGTTGCCAAACAGAAAAAGGAAGGGGGGTTGGGCACTGAGAACAGGGTAGAAGGCACTGTTTCTAAATTTCACAGTTTTGCTGTAGGTCATCCGTAATTTACTTACTTACACAAAATGAGCCTGCTGCTGGGGGCTCCATATTCACAATGGGACCGGCAGCCCTGGGACTGTTCAGTGCACAGCCTCCACAACAGTATGCAGCTGCTCTGAGAAACCTGACCCTTAAAAAACAAAGCTCTAGGCTGGGCATGGTGGCTCACGCCTGCAATCCCAGCACTTTGGGAGGCTGAGGAAAGTGGATCATGAGGTTAGGAGTTCAAGACCAGCCTGGCCAACATGGTGAAACCCCATCTCTACTTAAAATACAAATAGCTAGGCGTGGTGGCGGGCACCTATAATCCCAGCTACTCGAGAGGCTGAGGCAGAGAATTATTTGAATCCGGGAGGTGGAGGTTGCAGTGAGCCAAGATTGAGCCACTGCACTCCACCTAGGCAACAGAGCGACACTCCATCTCAAAAAAAAAAAAAAAAAAAAACAGTTCTGGAGACCTCCAGACCCCAGAAGACGCATTCAGCTGTTCCCAGACCTAATGCAATTATTAACCCCATTCTCCTCCTTCCTGAACCACCAAGTTTTCTTCTGTTAAAACTCTCTGCCCCATAGGCATTTAAACACATTGACTATTTTGGCAAGAAAGGATTCAAGAGAAAAGGAGGGCTCACTGCTCTCCTCACACATCCACACCTCCACACCCTCCTACAAAGTTTAGCATTGACGATGAAAGATAAAGCTCCTCCTGAAGATTTCTTTCTCCTCCTTCCTGAGGTGCTTGGCTCTGGGTATACTGAGGGAGGAGTCATGAGGCAGGGGCTTCCCCCTCCTTGAGCCATCCTCAGGCCTGATTTGCATAAGTTCCAGTCTCTTGGCCCAGTTTCTGTCCCTTCTCCAAGATCTGCCACCGTCCCCAGCACACTGTGTCCTCAGTAGCCTGATCCCAGGCTCAAAAGCACTGAGCGTTTCTCCCAAGAGCAGGAACTGGGAGCAGTGCAACCTTGTGAGGAGTCCCGCCTTCTTCCCTGAGTGGGGCTTCTCCCTCTGCAGCTGCCAACGCTCCTAATGTGATTGTGCGCGGGAGGCTCCCAAGACGGATCCAGCAGGAATGCATTAATAATTGCTGGCAAGCAGCTCCTCCCCCTCAGGGACCGTTTGCCCTTCTTAGGAGAGTCCTACAAGACTGCTTTGCAAACTCTGTGTGATCAAAAATTTGGTAGTATTATGTATTCTTAAGAGTCCCCTCAATTACAGAAAAGCTCATCGCTGGGTATCAGGACACTGACTTTCTTGGCTGGCTCAGCCACAACTGGGAGGTTAACCTTGAGTGAGTCACAATCTCTGTAGGTCTTATTTCCATATCTGGAAATAAGAAACCCAAGTGAAAGAGCCATAACCCTTCCCCATCACCAGACCCTATTGCTGTCACTTAAATTTAGTCTCGACCGGCCACGGTGGTTCACACCTATAATCCCAGCCCTTTGGGAGGCTGAGGCGGGTGGACCACCTGAGGTCAGGAGTTGGAGACCAGCCTGGCCAACATGGTGAAACCCTGTCTCTACTAAATACAAAAATTAGCTAGGCATGGTGGCATGTACCTGTAATTCCAGCTACTAGAGGGGCTGAGGCAGAAGGATCACTTGAACCTGGAGCTTGGAGGCAGCAGGATCGCTTGAACTTGGAGGCAGAGGTTTCAGTGAGCTGAGATCGTGCCACTGCACTCCAGCCTGGGCAACAGAGGGAAACTCCATCTCAAAACAAAAACAAAAAAAAAATGTAGTCCCTCCTCCTGCACCTGGGATCTGGTGCCTGGGTCATTGTTCCTGGGCTACAAAGATGCTACAGCAGCTTTTTCACAGTTGATCTGACCTGGGGCACATGAACCAACAAACAGCTCCGTCTCAGGTTCTGTCCTCCCCTACCTCCTAATATGTCTCAATCTACAGGTCTTTGGTCTCTACACACACCCTGCTGGCTTCTCTCTGGGGCATATCTGGGGCTCACGCCAAGCCCTCGCTCCTTCCAGGGCCTTAAGCAAGAAAAAGATTATGATGCCCACCCACCTTGTTCCATGAATAATCCAAAATAATGTGCATTTTGGAAAGCAGCCAAAATATATCCTGAAACTTTAATTTTTTTCTTCAAGTTTCTGATAACGTTTGAACAAGTTTGTCAAGGCTATATTTTTTTTAACCCACCTCGCCGAGTCTTCCCATTGGGTGGGGACCCCTAACCTTGCTTAAAAGGGCTCCGGAGAAGCCCGGCATGTTGGCCCCTTAGCACAGCTGCCTGGACTGAGTGTGGACACCTGACAGGACTGAGCCAATCAGAATCTTGAGAGGAACGACAAGTATGGAGTAAGAGACAAAAAAGCTACAGCCCTACAGAGATTGGTGCTGGTGCTGTGAGGCTGAGATCGGAATCCTTGTAATGGTAAGGATAGTCAAGGACGAGCCAAGTTACAACTACTTACAGAGGAAGCCAGACTAGAGGAGAAGAGAGCAGATGTGCACACCAGAGACCACGCAGCTCCAGAGAGAGAATCGGTCCCTGCTGACAGTTCCTGATTCCTGGGAAGCTTGGCTGCAGCCCCTGCAATTGAATGCCGTGAGATTCCCGTGACTGCCGACACTTAACCCCCGTTCCCCTACCCTTGTTACCAAAAGTGCGGTCTGTGGGACAGCAGCATGGGCCTCACCTGGGAACGTTTTAGAACTGCAGAACCTCTAGCCCTACCCCAGACCGACTGCATCCAAATCTGCATTTTAAAGAGATCTCCAAGTGATGTGCACAGGAGGGCTGCTTTGGAGGAGGTTTCTCTTCCTGTAAAGACACCCTGCACTTGGTAGGCCCCACGACTGCTGGAGTCTCTGCCACCCAGGCCCCCTGCTGCAGCCTCTCAGCCGTGGCACTTCCCCAGCCACTCAGCTCAGCACCTGGGTCTGACATCCAAAAAATGCAGCAAGGAGTAAATCATCGCTAGCAACTGAGGCCCTGTAGCCAACCAGCTTCTTCCTTGGAAGGATGATCTACCTTCCTCACAGAGTATACCACCACTCTCTGCTTCCCTGACTCCTGGGTGGGGGGCGGGGGGCAGGGGGACTGCTGCCTGCAGCCCCATCGCTGCTGGGTTCCACCCTGCAGGGGACTCTCCACTTACTCTTAAGGCCGTGGGTCCCGTCTGGCCTCAGCTTACCCAGTGGAACCTCTAGAACCAGCTTCTGCCCAGTTTCCCCAACCCCTGGGGCAAAGTGTCCCCCTCTTTGTCAACCCACAAGAAGGTCTTGGGGCTTGGCTGCAAGCCCAATGACAGACACTGAACCTAAGCAGGTAGAATCCTCTAGGCCCCCATCGACACCCAAGAGCCAAGACTCTAGGCTGCAACTTCTCTGCCTGTGTCAGAGGTTCCAAGATTGAGTGTGGAAGACACTGGACTGATGGGAAGCCTCCTATGGGAAATGACAAACACTGTTGAAAAATGCTGAGTGTATGATAAAATATATTGTTAAGAGCAGTGGCAAGGAAAACCTAGCTGCACCCCACCCCCAGGTGGAAAACTACTTGGCACATTCTAGAGTAGGAAAACCGTTAAAACAATTCTTTGGGCACGGGATATGTGACCCTGCCCCTGAGGCTCCATCGTGGAGGATGCTTTCTAGTTTGTCTTTGATCAGTGGTAAGCAGGCACCAGCTGCCTACCTAGTTTATCTTGGTTCTATGAGAAAACACAGAACGCCTGTTTGTTAATAATAATCACCTGTTCAGAGAGACTAAATACGTGGCTCAGCGTCTGCTCGAGGCCCTCAGCCCGGAATACTGTCAGTCCCTTCTCAGCTAGGAAGGCCCCCCAATAGTTCCACTGAGCAGTTCTATCTGGGTGTCTGCTTCTTAATTCCTTCAGCACCGCCTGGGTGGAGGTCTCTACTACCGAGCTGGTCTCAGTAGAACACCATGCCACACAACCACACACACACAGTTCCCCCACAAAGACTGTCAGAGTGTAGCCAGGAAGCCCAGCCTGCTCAACAGGGAGGTCTTCGTGTCATCTCTCTGGGTCAGAAGACCCAGTGAAGGAAGGAAGTACCTAACCCTGATGTTCTACCTCGGCCTCCTGCCTTACACATATTGCCAAATGTGGGCTAGAGTCTCCCTAAAACCACATAACCATAATCACTTGCATCTCCTATTGCTGTTAGAGTCTGCAAACCTTACTGAACCTCATCTCCTTGAAGTTTCACAAGAGCTCCAACTCACTCTAAGTTGAACATGGTCATACCCCAAATGAGAAACCAGGGTTCAGAGAGGTGAAGTGGTTGACCCAAGGTCACACCTGTTGTGGTGGAGCTGGTGCTCAGAGGTTTTCTGACACTGGTCTACTGCTCTAGTGCTCCAGGCAGCCAAATTTTTTTTTAACGTTTCATTTTTAATTTTTGTGGTTACATAGTAGGTGTATATATTTGTGGAGTACATAAGATGTTTTGATACATGCAATGCATGATAGTCACATCAGGGAGGATGGGATATCCATTCCCTCAAGCATTTATCCTTTGTGTTTTAAACAATCCAATTATAATCCTTTATTTTTAAATGAACAGTTATTATTGACTATTGTCACCTATTGTGCTATCAAGTAGTAGATCTTATTCATCCTTTCCCATTTTCTGTATCCATTGACCATTGCCACTTTCCTGCACCCCCTACTACCCTACCCAGCCTCTGAGAACCATCCTTCCACTCTCTATGTCCATGAGTTCAATTGTTTTGACCTTTAGCTCCCACAAATAAGTGAGAACATGCAATGTTTTTCTTTCTGTGCCCGGTTTATTTCATGTAACATAATGGCCTCCAGTTCCATCCATGTTCTTGCAAATGACAGGATCTCATTCTTTTTCATGGCTGAATAGTACTCCATCATGTACATGCACCACATTTTTTCCCATTCATCTGTTGATAAACACTTAGGTTGCTGCCAAACCTTGGCTACTGTGAACAGTCATGCAGCCAAATTTCTTAAAAGAGTTGTTTTTCTTGTGCTAGCCCATATTTTCCATTTCTCAATCTCTTCTCAGCACGCTCTGGTCATCTTCCCTTATCTTGCCCCAAAAACAGCTCTCAAAGTTATGGATGAAATCTGCTATAAATTGACTTATGTATCCCAAAAAGTTGTGTTTGAGTCCTAACCCCCAGGATCTGTGACTTTGGCCTTCCTTGGAAATATGTTCTTTGCAGACATAATCAGGTTAAGATGAGGTCATACTGGAGCAGGGTGGGCCCCGTCTGATGTGAGCGGTGTCCTTCTAAGAAGAGAGAAAGGCATGAAGACATACAGAGGAGAAGCCTATGAAGGCCTTGTGAAGACGGAGGCAGAGAATAAAGCAATGCATCTACAAGCCAAGTAACGCCAAGAACCCCGACAACCACCTGAAGCTGGAAGAGGCGTGGAAGGATCCTCCCATTGAGCCTGCAGAGAGGGCACAGCCCAGCCACAACTTGATTTCAGGCTTCTTGCCTCCAGAACTGTAGAAGAACAAATTCTTGTTGTTTTAAGCCACCCAGCTTGTGGTAATTTGCTATGAAGCCCTAGAAAATGAACACAATCGCCTTTTTGTTGGATTTCACAGACATGGCTATTCCTCATATTATCTGACATCTCAGCAGCATACAGCTCTAGTAACCCTGCCTCCTCCCACAAATGCATTCTCTCCTGGAAAAATTGCCCACACATTCTCCTGGTTTGCATCTTCTGGCCACTTCCCTCTCTGTCCCCTCTGTAAGCTTACCTTCCTCTATCTGGCTAGCACATTAGATTTAATTAAGGCTGGGTCTGCCCCAGACCCACTAGGCTTCTCGCTCTTTACTCTCTCCCTAAGCCATCTCATCCAACGCACAACTTCATTTACCACCTAGTCATCAATGACTCCCAGAATCAGAGTCCAGTCCTCTTCTCTGAGCAACAGAAGCTCATGTCCTACTGCCTATTTGGCTCTTCTCTCAGCTGATCAAACTGATTGTGCCAAAAGCCCATCTCCTCATCTTCCCCATCCATCCAGTTAGATTTGATGGAAACCTAGGAGTCATCCTTGACATCTTCTTCTCTTTCATCCTCTGTCCAATCCCTTACCAGATCTTGATTTACTTTAAAAATGTTTCACCTTTCTAATTAGTCCATTTCCTTCCATCACCATGGCCCCGATGCCAGCATGAGCTGGTGGCATCTCTCACTTGGACCCCAGTGACAGCGGTCTCTTCTTGCTCTCCCCAGCTTCCCGTTTGTTCCTTTTCATCCATCCTCCACCTAGCAGCCAGAGCAACCTCAAAACACGAATCTTATCATCTCTCCACCTTGCTTACAATCTTCAGTAGCTTTCCATAGTTGCTAAGATCAAGAACAAATCCCAAAAGGGAACCCTAAGACCTTGCAGAGCACTGTTCCTCATCAGTTTAGAGAAGTTACTTAACTTTTCTGTGTCTCAATTTCATCTTCAGTAAAATGGAAATAATAATACATATAAGTTTGACAGAGAAAATAAATGAATTATACATAGGAAGTATTTTATGATACCTGGAACACCATAAACCTTCAGTAAAAACATGATTATTGTCAATATGATTATTACCATAATCTGTATTAATGTTTCTAACCTTATACTGCAACGTGATCCCTCCTTGCTCTCCTTACCCAGACACACTGGCCTTCTTTCCTGTGCTTAACCATCCTATGCCCCTGTCTGCCACAGGGCCTCATATGGTTTGGCTGGGCCCCCACCCAAATCACATCTTGAACTGTAGCTCCCATAATTCCCACACGTTATGGGAAGGACCCAGTGGGAGATAGCTGGGGGCAGTTTCCCCCATACTGTTCTTGAAGTAGTGAATAAGTCCCATGAGATCTGATGTTTTTATAAGAGGCTTCCCCTTTCACTTGGCTCTCATTTTCTTTTTGCCTGCCACCATGTAAGATGTGCCTTTCACCTTCCACCATAATTGTGAGGCCTCCCTAGCCATGTGGAACTGTGAGTCCATTAAACATTTGTTTCTTTATAAATTACCCAGTGTCAGATATGTTTTTATCAGCAGGATGGAAACAGACAGGGCCTTAGCACATGCTTAGCATATACCTGTCATGCCTTCCACCTCTTTGCCAAGTTACTTCCCACTCAACTTGCAGATTTCAGCTGAAGTGTTACCTATTCAGAGAACCCTTCCCTGACCTTCTAGACTGAAATTAGAATACTCAGCAGAACAACATGTTCTCTTTGTTCATTTACCATTGTAATTATACTTGTACTTGAGCGATCATTCCATTAACATATGCCTCTTTGACTAACCTGAGAGCATGTGAGCATAGGACTCATGTCTGGTTTTCTTGCCATTTATCCCCCGTGCCCTAGCACAGTGACCCTCAAACCTCAAAGAATCTTTGCTGAACTCATAAATGAATACTCTCTCCATCCAGTTCACTACCTCAAGTAAATATCCCCTTCTCTAAGTCCCCCTCGGGCCCACAGTCCTGAAATTGCTACTGCAATGAACAGAAGAGCCACTCAGACAAAGATTTTGTGAGCAACCCCCCTCTGTTCCAAGCAACAGAGAGGCAAATGTTCTCTGTTCTGTTCCTTCTGTCTGGGTAACCCATTCCAGAAGCATTAAAATCATCTGTCATGCTGTTTATCACAACATATCCAGATGCTCTGAGCAATAAAGCCACTCACAATACACAGACATCCCATTTTGGGAAGATGCTCCCCATCAAGCCTTCCCAGGGGATGTTTCAGAAAAAGAGAGACCCCCATCTGTCTGGGAAGGGGACCTGCTGTCTGCGGAGCTTCCTTCCAGCCTGGCAGCATATGTCATGGGACCCGCCTTAGGAGCCTGCAGGTAGCAGACCCTGAAGTGGAGCCTTGTCCAATCAGGCTGACAGCAAATTCTGCATTTGTTCAGGGTACTAGCAAATGCCAAGCTCAGGATGATTTTCTAAGAGTCTCCTGTTCAAAACAAAGAGGGCTTCCCTCCGCCCCACCAGCAGTCAAATAAAATAAAACTTTGCAAAAAGAGGTTTCTGCTGAGAACAAACTCAAGATTGGCTTCAGCCTCCTGAATCAATGAGCCAAGCCTAACAAGATGAAGTTAATAGGAATTAGTTTAAGGTTCTCCAATATGGTCCAGAAAGCCACCTGAAAGCAGTACAGGTATTGATCGACTTACGACCTATGCCACTTAGGACCATTCGACTTTACGATCACAATCACTAGCCATGACTGCTCTGTGTCTGGCAGTGCAAATGTTGCCCAGCTGGGTGTACGACAGTGCGGACCAGCTTCCAGCAGCACTACCATCTCCAAGTGCACCATTTCAACTGTACATATAGCCTACTCAACTTACGACCAAATCGTGTTACGACCAGTCTGCTGGTCCCAATCGTGGTCGTAAGTTGAGCACTAGCTGTACAGGGTGGGGGCAAATAAGCCCTGGCAGCAGCCAGTGTGAAAAAGATTGAGAGGTTTTCGTTGACTCTCTGCTCAGTAGGAGTCATCACTGTGACACTGCTGCCAAGAAGGCTGCAACAGCATCCATGGAAAGACAGGACCTGAGGAGATGAAAATGACTGTCCTGCTCCCTCCATACTGCTCCAAGCACATTCAGGATGCTGCTCTCAGTACACAGAGCATAATTTTCACAGAATACAGTCAAGCTGAACAGCATTACCAAGCATAGGGACAGTTTCCTGGAAGGCTCACGTTCTAGGTCACAGTGCAAGGGTCAAGGAACCAGGACCACTTGGCCTAGAGAGCTGGTGCCACAAAAGAAACAAGCTAACAGCATTTTAAAACTTTTTCTAAAAATTCCATTGAATTTCTTTTTTAAAATAAAACAATTTTTTAAGATGGGATCTCGCTATGTTTCCCAGGCTAGTCTCAAACTCCTGAGCTCAAGTGATCCCCTCAAGTAGCTGGAAATACAAGAGTATGCCACTGAGCCTGGCTCCTCCAAAACACTTAGCAGATGGGAAAGAAACGGCATTCTACACGATCCCTTAGAGCTAGAGGGGAAGATAGAGAGGGGAGTAGATTTGGCTCAATGTAAAGAACATCAATATTGGTGTTGTTTTGTCTTTTATTTTTTAAATTACACACTAGCACATGTACAGTATAAACGAAAAATTGGAACAATACATACATACACAAAATAAAAAGTCACAGTCCCCCATTTAACTTCCCCACTCATCCACATTTCACTCTCCCTCCCATAAGGAGCCACACTTAGTTAAAAAGGGT
Organism: Cebus imitator; assembly: GCF_001604975.1. Classification (NCBI taxonomy): domain Eukaryota; kingdom Metazoa; phylum Chordata; class Mammalia; order Primates; family Cebidae; genus Cebus; species Cebus imitator. The sequence continues at coordinate 667,980 of NW_016107768.1, read as the reverse complement.
GTATATTTTCAAGACTATTGGAAATGCATGTATTCACACACACGGTTTGGGCTTGGGGTTCCCCATCAATGAGATCATATCTTTCCTGTTGGGAAGTTTTGCCGACCAGAGCTATCCAGAGAGGCAATGGGCTGTCTCCAAAGAAAATGAGGCCTCCTCCACTAAAGATGACCAAAGATGGACTGTTATTAATAAGAGCTCTTAAAGAAGGATCTCAAGCATTGACTAGATCCTTAGTTCTCTAAACATTCAGCTTGAAGAAGAATCACCTGGGATGCTTTCAAAAATTCAGATTCTCAAACCAAAATCCAGATAATCTGACATAGTAGGCTGTAGAGGCCCCAAATCTGCATTTTTCACAAGGACCCCAGGTCAATCTAATGCAAATCATCAATGGACCACATGTTAGAAAAAACCTGACCTTGGGGTTCTCTCCCTGCTTGGCCCTCAGCTTGGACTGGATGAAACTGGAAAGCCCTTCTTGCTAGGAATTGTCTTCAATGAGACCTCAGTAATGTTCCCATATCTACCAAATCAACCTCCCCCACCTGCTTTTCCCAGCTCCTTTGAGCTAGGTGCCATGGCCTCACCTCCTTCTGGAAAGCTGAGGGATTCTTCCAGAGGACATGGAGTAAACACCTAGCTCAAAAAGCAAAGTGAGGAACACACCAAATCTAACTCACAGTCCACCACCCCCAATACCCCAGCCCCCAGGGATCAGTTTTGAAAGGCAAAGATCCAACCCCGCTCCAGGCTTCTAGAGAGCAGCAGAGCAGGCTGGGACCAGGTGGAGGACAGGTTCCCCATAAGCACCCATCACCCCATGTGCTTTTGGGTTCTGCACACCCCTGCCAGTGGAGGTTGGAAATGTGCTGACAGTTTTAACAGTCATACGACTGGGGATGACACTATCATTCAGTAGCTGGGAGCCAGGGAGGTTAAACACCTGGAAATTGAAAGCACTACCATCCACAATGCCAAAATTACTTACCTTGCCCCTGCACCACCCCATGCACAACACCATCAACTGTGCTGTTAGTATCAATGTGAGCACCACCCCTAGATGTTGTCTCACAGTAACATTAACTTCTGCTCTAAAGCAATAGGATCCAGGGGATATTATAAAAAAAGGGCAAAGACCCCAGCAGAAATTTATCCAAAGTGCATGCCCATCAGCAAGGTTCCAGGCCATCACCTGGCTAATCCAGCCACCAGACCTGAGAAATCCTCCTCTGCCGAGATAGCTATTTCCTACCAGGGTTTCCGCTCCTAATGAGGAACTGACCCCGGAGGGACAATGGCTGCTTGTTTCCAGACCATCTCTGAAGGGTTCATGCACAAAAAGACTTTCTCTCACCTCAAGGTGCTCTTGGCTGGTTCAACAGGAGTGCTCTGCACAGCAGGACCATGTCCTTAAATGGTCGAGGCCATTTGCTTTGTCAACTGACAAATGTCATTTATCATTTGAGACAGAGATTGGATATTGGGGCCTCTGGCTGGTGAAAGCTGTTGAATATTTTTTTTCAGGATGGCTTAGCAGAAACTTGGCAAACTGACATGTTTTCCTGAGCTGTGGATTTAAAGGTACAGTCTTTCTCTATGGAAAAATAGCCAGATGTTACCAGATGGCTTAGCCCCGCGGTTCAGTTTCACAACTTGTAGCACTGAACTCATACCCTATCTCTTTTTCAGGGACTTTGCCAGTATTTATCTCACCTCCCCTCAGGCTAAAATTCCCAGGGGATGGAGACTGAGCCTCTCCCTTCTCCCACATTCCCCACAGCACCTAGGACAGTGCTAGACTCATACCGGACCCAGTGCAAACGTGTCCTGTGATTTATTATTGACTGACCATTACCAAACGTCTCTTCTCTGTTTCCCCAGCTGTCTGAGTCATGGTGATCCAGCCATGTAAATTGTTCCTCCCTCTCCACTCCCACCCTCTTCCTTGTACTACAGGACACAATCTAAGACCTCCTACAAAATGGCTTTCCTTGAGTAAGTCCTAATCTTTCTCCTACTCACTTTGTGTTTCCCTGGATTTAAATGCAGGAAAAGCTTAGAAGGATGCATTTACTTAGACATGCTGTATGTATATTGTCTTTTTAACTAGCCTACTGGTTTCTTAAGAGTGGACATAACATTTTTCTGCTGCCTTTTGATCCCAGATTGCAACTTCTACCATGCTAAGCTTGTAATAGGTGTTCATCAATGAACGAAAGAACAAAGGAAGAAACGAATGAATGAATGCTTTGTTTTCATAAGTATATTGTTGAATCAAGCTGCATTTTACAGTCTAAAAATCATTTTGCAATGTTGAAGGTGCTTTCATGTAGACTACCTACGTGAGGAAATACACAGAAAGGCTGTCTTCCCCAAAATCGCACAGCTAATGACCAGCAGAGCCAGATCTCAAACAGGTGTTCCAATTCTGACTCCAATAATCTTCCTACAAAACCAGACCATCTTAGCAATCCATTATAATCTCAAAAGGATCTGATTTTGATATTTTCTCTTTTTATAAAATTCATGAGCATTTAAAAAAATACAACATTAACTTCTTTGCAGACTGTTTAGTTATTAATAACGCTCTGAGTGATTTATTTAGAATTTATTATTTTGAACCATGGACAACAGCCACACATATTCCATTATTTAAGATAGTGAGTTATGCAGTTGCCTAATTAGTATTTTAAGGTTTGTTTACAACTTTTGCAATAACAGAGTTTCAATGCTGACTCTTCCCTGGGGCTTCTAGAGTCTTTGCATGTTGTAGTTACTCTACTTGTCCCTAAGGATTTTAAAGCTTTCTACATTTTAATTCATTTACATAATCTTCCTGGTACCAAAACACAATACAATACAATAATAATAGCTAACATTTATTGAGCACTTACTGCGTGCCAGGCATTGTGCAAACCACTTTACATATATTACCTTGTTTAATTTTCCCCTGACCGTAAGAAGTTGGTACTGTTAATATCCCCTTTAGAGAAGAGAAACTCAAGTCTCCAAGATGGTAAGGAACATTTTCAAGGTTACCAAAACATAAATGCAGAATTGGGATTCAAACCAAGGGTTATTTGACTTCAGAGCTCTAATTACTAGCCCCTGTATTGTAATGACTGTAACTGGAAGCCAGGGCATCTGCATTCTACATGAGCCTCTGCCATTAAACTACAAACTTCAGGGAGGGTGATATTCACAGAAGGGGTGACATTTGAGCTTGAAGGTGAGTAAGCATTTGTAGCACAGTGAAAAGCACCTCAAGCAGAGGGCAGAGTATCTTTAAAGGCCTAGAAAGGCACGAAAAATATAAGCACTAATGTTACAATGCCATTGAGGCCCTACAAAGGTATACCCTTGGGTAACAAGAGCTCAGTACCATCCCTCGGGGGTTTCCCCAAAATATGTTTTGCATAGATTTGACAAGCATGGAGGAACCAAGAAGACAAGGCAAACACTCAGGCGTGCCCAAATCTGCCAGGCACAGCACTTCATGCCTATAATCCCAACACTTTGGGAGACCAAGGTTGGAAAATCATTTGAAGTCAGGAGTTTGAGACCAGCCTGGGCAACACAGCAAGATACTATCTCTACAAAAAGTAATTTAAAAAAAAATTAGCTGGGTGTAGTGGCACAACCCTGTAGTCTCAGCTACTCAGGAGGCTGATGCAGGAGGCTCACTTGAGCCCAGGAATTTGCAGCTACAATAAGTGATAATTGTGCCACAGAACCCCAGCCTGGGCAGCAGGGTGAGACCCTGTCAAGAAAGAGAAAAGAAAAGAACAAAGATCAAATCTGACAAAGTCCCAAGGCAGCCTGATAGCACCAGGCTTCAGATGTCACAGAAGCAGAGTGACCTGGTAGCTTGGACATATGGCAGAATCTCTGTCAGAAAAGCAGGTCTGAGTCAACATCTTACCTGTTCCTGTTAATAGCATCCTCCTTCCTTTGGAGAAATCTCTCTCCTGTGGTGTATTTCTATTGAGCTGCCAATCACGGCCCCTCTCCAGGGAATCTAAACCGTGAGCTTTGACAAGCAGGGGAGCCAGGCAATTATAGCTGTCATCCAAGGATTGTTCTCTGGGGGATTTATCCACCTGCTGAGGGACTAAGACCTGCCCTGCTTTCTGCCCTGCCTGAAGCCTAGTTGTTCAGTTACTATTCTCTGCAAGCCACTCTAAAGCCATCCAATAATGGATTCCTGCTTAGGTTAGTTGAAGTGTGTTGCTTGCAGCTAAATAATTCCACTACTCATTGACAAATGAAATGTGGGCCTGATAAGAATGTCCTGTATGATTTGGGGCTGGTCAAGTCCAAGATAGCCAATATCTAGAAGTGGCAACCGGGCAATATAATAATCTGCTGGACTTACTCCAAGAGAACTCTTTTGGGAACACTTCTATATCCAGAAAAACCTAGTAGTACATCTCCTAGAAGCTGGCACCATCTTGCCAGAACATTCCATTCCAACACTGATGAAGTTCTCACACACACAGGCAATCTTTACTCCCTGCTGCATCTTTTCTCTCTCCATCCTCCTCCCCCTAACTCCGTGCTGTCCATCCAAACACTACAGCCTAAAGGTGAGGGATCAAGATGCTTTTTCCTGAAAGTCAGCAGGCTGAAGAAAGTCATACATTATGCCAATCCTTACAACCCTGCAAGACAGCTAGAATTGTTACCATTTTATCAAAGTAACACCAACTCACTTAGCAGTTTGCACGTTTGGTAGCAGCCCAGTCCATCTGGGCTCTTTTTGCTGCCTGCATCAGACATACCTTGTGCCTCCTCAGCTTTGGCTGTCTCCCTGACCCTCAGTTTCTTGCTTCATCTCAGTCACTGCCTTGGCAAACCAATTCCCCAATGCCTGCTTGGCTCTTCCACCTGAGTCAACCAGCCACATAAGTTGTGTTAGGGGTCCCCAAGACCACCCCCAGGTTTGATGATTCACTAAGAGGACTCATAGCACTCCGCATATATAGTATTCATGGTTAGGATTTACTATGGCAAAAGGATACAAAGCACAATCAACACAGGAAAGAGGCACACAGGGTGAAGTCCAGGGGAGAGCAGGCACAGTGCTCCCCCAGTAGAGTCCCAAAGGACTCACTTCATTCTTCGAGCAGTAGGCTGTGACATGACATGTGAAAGATGTCTACCAGGAAAGTGCCTTAGAGACTCAGTGCCTGGGGGCTTTTAGTGGGGACTGGTCACATAAATACCCTCTGCCGGCACTTTTGAAGACCAAAATTCCAGACTCCCAGAAGAAAAGCAGGTGTTCAGTGTAAAGTACATGGCATGAACCCAAAATTTTAGGCATGGTGAGCCATTCTTAGCAAGGAATAGTAAGAATCCTCCTGAAATCTAAGATCCCAGATGCCAGCCAACAGTCAACACTATAAGCAGGGCTCTTTAAGGATTACTGTCTCTGGCTTGCTATATTTATTCTTTTCTGCATACGTATGAATTGGATGAAATGTCACTTCATACCACATGGGCTTAGACTTCTTGAGTGGCTTTCAACAGGGTCAGTTAAAGCAGATCATAAATACAGGGAAGTTCTCTCCCCATCGGGTTTACCTTTGACTGACAGAGGTAGCAATGGGAGGACAAAACCCCTTCCTTTCCTCCTCTCAAGGACTGTTTTGAGGCACGTTTTTCCTGTCTGGTCTGCCTAGAAACATTCTGCATGGCTGAGCAGGTGTACCTGCTGAGCAACTGGCTGTGGGGTTTGTTGTTGTTGCTGTTGTTGTTGCCATTGTGTGTATATGTGCCCACAGTGGCCAACACAGCAACTCAACACCTTGTATCTCTTCCTGTCCTTGCCTTCTTCATTTCTCTTTTCCTTCATTTCTGTTGCCCTGGGATTGTGCTCCCAAATAACACATTAGCACTTAAGCCTTATTTCATTTCTTTTTTTTTTCTCCTTGAGACAGCATCCTGTTCTGTTGCCCAGACTGGAATGCAGTGGCATAATCATGGCTCACTGCAGCTTCGACCTCTCAGGCTCAATCTATCCTCCTGCCTCAGCCTCCTGAGTCCTAGCTGGGACTACAGGTACATACCACCAGCTAGTGTTTTGTGTTTTTTGTACAGATAAGTTCTCCTTATGTTGCCCAGGCTAGTCTTGAACTCCTAGACTCTAGCAATCTGCTCATCTAGGCATCCCAAAGTTCTGGGATTATAGGTTTAAGCCACGGTGCCCAGTCCAAGCCTTGTTTCAACCTCTGATCCTTGGGAAACTGTCCCTAAGACACCACACTCTGTTGGAAATATGTTGGTACAGTACCACTTTTGTTTCACTTTACTCTGGCATGAACCACCCAAATACACTGAAATGGCCTGGATGCATGCCTTAAAGAAAGGTAAATATACTTCTAGAAGAATTAGATCATCATTCATTTGTATAACAAAGTCCTTACCAAACGCTGGTAAAATGCCAAGCCTAGGGTGAAAAAACAGTGAGTTGGATAGACATACATGGTCCTGCCCTTGAGGATCTTGCAGGCTTGTGGAAGAGAGAGTTGATTATATTGTCGCAAAAATTTGTTGTAAGTACTCTAATAAAAACCAGGGTATCACAGGAACATGTGATAGAAGACCTAACTTGGTCCAAGGAAATGAAGAAGGCTTTTGGAGCAAACAGTACTGAAATGGGAAATGGAAAATGAGAAGGAGTTAGTCAAGGGAAAACCTCATGGGAAATATCTATGGAGGCACAGATTTAGGAGTCTTGGCTATATATAAGTAATATAAGTCATGGGAGCCAAGGGAGTGGCTCCCTCCTCTGAACTCCCAGGAAACACAGAGAAGGTAGAGAGAAACGTGTGTCTGACATTGATAAGGTGCTTTACCTTCTCTCCCTCCTCTGAACTCCCAGGAAACACTCTGGATGGCCAAAAACTTCTCAACATCCATAACATTTATCTGACACCTCAACTGTGAATTTACATATCATTTGCATGAGTTTCATGTCTGCAACTAGGTTGTGGTGACCTTGAGAACAAGGACATCAAGAGCCTTGTCCAGCACTGGGAGCGGAGGTGAGATCAGAATGCCCAATTGTCTAATTGCCCTAATGATTGGTTAGAATCCTGCAATAGGAAAATGAATGCCTTGAGGATTTATCTATTTAAACCTCCTCATTTCACCTATAAGAAAATGTGGAACCAACGAGAGATGAAAATTTTCCCAATGTCCTAAGATTATCACACTGCCTCATAACTGCCCAGTAATTTTTCCATCTCCCTCATTAACCTCTAGAAGCCATATGAAGGCAGGGTTTGTGTCTATCTTACGTGTTCTTGTATTCCAAGGCCTTGGTGCAGTGCCTGGCACACAGGAAGTATACAATACAAAATGTTTTGTTTTGTTTCATTTTGTTTTTGAGACAGAGTCCTTATTGAACAGGCTGGAGTACAATGACACAGTCTTGGCTCCCTACAACTTCTGCCTCCTGGTTCAAGCAATTTTTGTGCCTCAGCCTTCCGAGTAGCTGGGATTACAGCTGTGTGCCACCACATCTGGCCAATTTTCATATTTTTAGTAGACATGCAGGGGGAGGGGGGCGGGTCTCACCATGTTGGCTAGGGTGCTCTCGAACTCCTGGCCTCAAGTGATCCACCCACCTTGGCTTCCCAAAGTGCTGGGATTACAGGCGTAAGCCACTGTGCCTGGCCATAGTACATGTTTTTTGAATGAAGAGTGACTAGAAAGCTAGTTCAGGCAGAACTCAAGCTAGGAAGCATTTTTTTCTGACCCTGCTGGAGTTCCATCCATCAGCACTAAGTCTCCCTTCCTCATCACGTGCCCAAACAGACCCAGCTTTTGGAGGCTGATATTCCACTCAATGGAGCCCCAGGCTCAGAGCCTGCCCCTGGCTGCTGCTCTGAGTATAAGAAGTATGTAGAGAAAGTGCTTTAGTTCAAGCACAATGCCCAGCTCAGCCTGAAAACTCTGCTAGCACTATTGATTTGTGTAGAGTTTTGAAATGGAATGAGTGGCTGATTTTCTCCAAATGGCACATTTCATTCATGATGCACGACTGTAATCGTGGCTGCCTGAAGCCTGTAGTCCCCGGCTCAGCAAAACGGAAAAAAGAAATGGCTATTTTCTGGAGTGAATACACTGAAAGGGCAAGAAATCCATATTCATTTTCTTGCCTCTTGGCTGGACTCTATATTTCGCAGGCAGGTGGAACAAAAATCTTTAAATATCATGCTGATCCAGGAAACGCTCAGCAATATTTAAAGAGCTCTGCATGCCTGCCTCGTGCCCCTCTCCGTTCTCTGCAGGCGGGCCCCACGTCACTGGGCTGCGTGGCCATCGTCCCAGCCACCGTGAGTGGGGCTGGCGCCAGACCCTAGGTTCAGATTAACTGGCGTGTGACCTTTACAAACTACTGTAGTTTATAGGAATGTTGAATTTTTCAGCAGCCAGGGAGGACTGGCGCTAGTGGAAAGGGAGGAATGGGAAATGACTCCAGGCCACTTAAGCCTCCAGGGGGAAAAATGAACTCAGCGTGGACTTTAATTATGTCCGCTGCCCTTGGAGGCACATAAGAATGACAATGGCCCAATACCATTAATAACGATTCTCCTGCCCTTGTTCGTAATAAATAACTTTAAGAAGGCGTGCAGAATATTCAGATTCCTCCTCCTCCCTCCTCCAGCACTGACTTCCTTTTTCCTTGGCAGGTGGTTGGAAATCTCCGGACCCCCAGTCCACCAGCCTTGGCCTCCTACAGATGCTAGGCTCGGGATGAGGTGCAGCCAAAGACTGCTGGGAAAAGAAAAGAAAGAACCCTAATGTGCCGTATCGGGCAAGCTGTGGGGTGGCCCACTAACTGCTTTTTTATGATTGTCACTTAATGGCTCTGATTTAGCCCCACTTAAAGAGTGGTGGCAGCAATTGTGGAGGGCCTCAAAGGGAGACTGATGCAAGTGAGAGCAAAGTATTATTGGGAACAAGGTCAAATGGGTGATGAATGGGCCATTATGAGGAGGGGCAAACTGCCATCGTTAGGGATGCCACAGCAAGCTGGACGTTGATCTATTGTCCGCTCTGAGATCCTCCAACAGGCCATTATGGCTCCCCTAATGAGATTGTCATGCATTTCTTTTTATGTAGCTATTAAAATCTTGTCTACATCTGCTGAAGTTTTCCTGGGGAGGAGCTCGAGGGGGCAGCCAAGGGAAAGACGCTCGATACTTTCCTCTCTTCCGCAGGCTCACATGATATACCAGAAAGGGCTCAGGTGTGACCAGACGGCGGGCAACAAACCTCCCGAGGACAGTAGCAGAGGATGGAGAGGGGCCTGGGTTTGGAGGAACATGGGAGAGGAGGGTTTAGGAGAAGCCTTCACAAAGAACACTCCCGATCAAAGGGCCTGCTTGGAATGGCCAGCAGAGTGCCACTTGTCTCATCACTTCTTTCTCACCCCAGATGGTGAATAACATGCTTTGTGATTCTCATTCACTCAAAATCCCCAGACACCAATGTGTGGGTGGTGACCCAGCCAATTTCATTTAATGCCTCTCAATTCAGGCACAAATCCTTTTTTTCTCTCTGTAAGACCGAAGGAGGAAAGATTGGAAGGAAAAGCACCTGACATCTCCATGATTCACCGCCATACTGGCCATGGGTTCAGGACCATTCAAGGGCCCATGAGTGTGCTGGGTTGGGGTGAGAGAATTACACACAGATCTTGACCATGCTGCCACTCACAAACTAAGGAAAACCCTGCCTCCCAGCCCAAGGTAAACTTGTTTCATGAGAAGCCATCACCAAAGGCCCTTCCTGAGACTGTCTGCTATGACTCAGCCATGGGTGCTATCCAGTCCAGCTCTGAGATGGGTGGCATTTGCTGTCCACTTCTCAGGGACAGATCTCAATGGGCACAACTGGAGCCATTTGAAATCAAAAGTACTTATTTTTATGATTTTTCCAGAACAACAACTACCACTACCACAAAAAAAAAAAAAAATCATTTAAACATAAGCAGAATGACTTAGAATTGATACTAAAACATCTCCAAGGGAGGGTTTGCAATGAATATATCTGATGTCTGGAAATAGCTCCACAAGAGGTATGCAAAGAAATCCCCTCTGCTCTAATGAGACAATTTGCAGTGGGTGAATACATTTTGCTACACAATGCTTCAGTGTCTGGTTTGTTTTAGAAAAACAGGAGCCCCTTTCCCCTTTTTCAGGCCAAATGCAACACAATAGAGCAAAGCCACATGAATCTATTATGTCTTATAGGGCTTTTAGCAGGAGTATGACTGTTTAACCAGGCAGTGACACGAGAAGAATTACTATTAGACACTCCAGCTGAAAGCGGAGATTTTATTGATTCCCCACATTGGCCTGCCTTTTTATCTTTGATTGAGTAGCTTTCATGAATCCAAAAAGGTAACACTCTTGTATTGAAAGCAGCAGCAGGCAGTCCAACCCCGACTGAAACCATCTGTCAGTCTAAAAGAAAGATAAAGGTACTTCTCAAAGTACCATCTATCTGGCCCCTCTCCCACAGGACATCCATTGCCTACCCCAAGTGCAGAACCCATCCCCTCTGGGTATGGCTCCTGGAGACAGCTAAATCTTGACAAAGGGTTTACTGAAGAGCTAAGCAGAATACACCTTTGTGTAATTAGGACACTAATTGCACCGTGAGACAGGGTAATTATGTCCCCCTTTTTAGGAAAGCAGTTAGTTCTGCACATTTCTACTCTCCAGGTTTTTGTGATCATTATTTTTTATTGTTTCTGAGGTCTCATTTGGAAAACGAATGGATTTTTCCCTCTGTTTACTAAATATCAAACATGATGTACAAACATCTTTCAATTAGGTGTTCTGTGAGGAACCTGCTCTCCCCCTCTCTATTTTACACAGGACTCATTTGCATTCATGGGCAAATTAGAATGCAGAAAAGCGTATGAGCAATGTGCAGGTTTACACTTCAGTGAATATTCATAAAGTACCGATTCTCCTTGCAACCATTTCCCTGCAAATGGCCCTCCCACTATGTGTGCTGTGTTTGTCATTCAGGGGCCTTTTCATTTGTTTTAAAGTGCCAGGTTTGGAGACAACACAACTGTATTCGGGCAGACCCTGTGAAAGCCAGAGCTGAAAGAAAATGGTATTTGCATTTCGTGGCACAACACAGCATGCTAGGAATCCTCGAAATTCACAACGTTGCTGCTCTGGGCAGGTATCAGAGAAATAATTCAAAGTGACAAATGGATCAGGCTGAGGCTGAAGGAAAGACAAGCCCTTGTTTTGCAATACAAGCCTTGCTCTCCGAGCTCCTGCCAGGACAGGGTCCCTGGCACACAGAGAACTGGGGTTCTCATTGCCTGTCCCCCAGGGCCCTGTCTTCTCCAAAGTTGGGTCTCCGTGGGTGGCATCATCCTGACAATTCAGACTTTATAAATAAAATCCACTCCTGAATGTATTGTGTTGCTCAGATAAAATGTAAAGTAATTGCATAATCCATCTCCAAATCAAATAAGCCCCCTCTGTGAAGTATAAGGAATCAATAGAAAAGGAAAGAATAGGAAAAATTCCAGGAAGAAGCTTTATCTGAATCATGTGTACTCTGGGAAGGAAGCATATTTTAAAACTGAAGTTTGGTGTTTCCAATCCCACAAGTGTCTGCACCTCAGGTGAGGAACTGGTTTAAGTGGATGGCAGGCTTGGGACATGGCCAAATTATGGGACGAGAAGAGGAGGGCCCCATAAAGAGTAGGGTCCTGAACCCATGGAGCAGTCCCTCCCCTTCAACTCCCACCCCAAAAGCAACTTCCTAAGCAAAAGCTTCCACAAATATGATCCTGGCTTTAATGCTTATGGCTTAGCCCTTGCCCAGAAAGAATGTAAAAGCATGAGAGGAAAAAATATAAAAATAAAAATCAGAGTGAGAAGCAGCTATAGGCCCAAAGAGCAGTGGGGTGGTGAGAATGTCGTGGAGCTCCCACCCGACTGCCTCTTGGCACTCATGGGCATGTGTAACTCCAGATGATATAACCATGGACAGCATTCATGGACTGAAGTCAATGACCTGACTTCCTCCGCGGGGAAAGTGCACATGTATCTGTTTTCCTGACCCATACAGGTTAATCAGCCAACTAGACTTGCCCCTTGGAGGCAGACATCCGTAGGCTCCTCAAAGACCCCCAGATGCCCCACTACCAAATTCTCGAAAAGGAAATAGCTTCCCTAACAGCTGTTACCAATGGACAAAGGCCATCTTTGTTCAGCTGCTCAGACCATGGTGTTGCACCATGCATGCCTTCCAGACTGACAATCCCAGATGTGTGGAGCCGCTCTCTGAGTTCCTGTACCACCCTTAGAGTCATTTTATTGACAAATGGTAATGAAACGGGGAGGAGGAGAAAGAAACTGCAGATACCGAAGCATGAGCTACAGAGAGAAATCCGAGTACAGTCATCCTTCTGTGTCTATGAGGGATTGGTTCCAGGATCCCCTGCGAGTACCAAAATCTATGGATGCTCAAGTGCCTTGTATAAAATAGCATAGCATTTGCATATAACCTACACACATCCTCCCAAGTACTTTGAATCATCTCTAGATTACTTATAATATCTAATACAATGCCTACACATCACTTCATTTGCGTGGATTCAACATAGTGCTCAGCACTAGGAAAATTCAAGTTTTGCTCCTTAGAATTTTGCAGAATTTTTTTCTGAATATTTCTGATCTGCAGTTGGTTGAATCCACAGATGCAGAACCCACAGATACAGAGAAATGACAGTACTCAGAATCCTCCGGACTCAAACATGGGCAGGGGCACACGGATGTAGACAGGCTAGAATTTCCCCTTAGAGATCTTCAGGTCCCTAAGACCTGAATTCCATCAGGGAACAGCAGTTGTGAGGCTCTCTTGGAAACAAAGGGCCCACAGACATTTTCTAGCAAGCATTCTTTTTCCATCCAAACCTATCAGGAGAAATGAAGTTGCTGGGGGGGGGAGTGCACTAAAGGAGATTTGTCCCATGCCAATGGAGACCTGCTGTGGCCTCTCATGGTCTTCAGGTGCCAGCCCTCTCTGCTTTTTTCATCTCTCATTCTCCTTCTAACCCCAGCCCAGCCTGGAGTCCATGCTCAGTCACTTCCACAATGAGCCCCCTCACTTCCTCTCAATCAGGCGATGTCACTCTGCTACTTGCTCAGGTCCCGTTTTCATATCCCTCCTTTTCCTTCCCTTCCACATAGGTTGAAAGAGGCACTGGTGTGTCTACTGCCTCCCCAGTCTTCATTTACCCCTTATTGTCTGTCCACCAGCCTCATCTCACAAGGCTCAGGAACCATCTCCCAAATGCCATAGGAAAGGCCTTTCCTCACTCATCCCTCTGACTTCCAGGCAGCCTTTGACCCTGCTGACCATCCTAACTTCTTCAAATGTTCTTGGTTTTTCTGCCATTTCGGCAGCCTGGGTGTCCCCTACCTTTCTGGCTGCTCCTTCATGGTTGCTTTCACCAGTGTCTCTTTCTCACTCTCTAAATCAGAGGACCCCCCCAAGGTCCTACACTCAGTCCTCTCCTCATCTCTTTGCAGATGACCCACAGTCTGTCTCTGCATCTCCGACATCTGCCCAGAGCCCCAGATCCCCATTTCTAGCTGCTTCATGGACATTTCCGTCAAGATATTCTAGTCAAACATGTTCAAAACATGCTCAGCAGCACATTCAACATCCAGGCTTTTCTTCAGCAGAGATTTGTGTGGACCAGATGCCAGGCAGTGGGCTAAGCACTGAAAATACAAAGATTAATAAGATCCACCCCTTGCCCTCAAGGCCTTCATAATCTAGTGGAGGTGACAGAGTTATAATCAGGCAATTCTAAGACAATGTGAAAATGCAGAGAGAGAAGACACAAGATATTATGAGTGCATTGAAGAGAGGCACTTAAGTGAGAATCCCCACTCAGACTGGGGAAGAGGGAATCTGGACGCCTTCTCAGAAGATAGGATGTCTGAATCAACTTCTAAAGAATAAGTATAAAGACATGATTAGGAGGAACTCTACGGGCATTAGTAGACAGAACGTATTGATAGTTCCTATTGATTGATTGTTTGTTGGCAGTGACAAAGAGAAGTCAAGCATGAGACCCAAGAGTCCAGCACCCACTCTTCCAGGCACCCAGTGCTCAAATCTCAAAGCCATGCTGACTTCCTCTTCCCCCAACCCCTACCAATCTATAGTTCAAGAAATGACACTCTCATAGATCACCTGAGGGCAGGAGTTCAAGACCAGCCTGGCCAACATGGGAAAACCCAGTCTCTACTAAAAGTGCAAAATTAGCCAGGCATGGTGGTAACACGCCTATAATCTCAGCTACTTGGAAGGTTGAGACAGGAGAACCACTTGAACCTGGGAGGCAGAGGTTGCAGTGGGCCGCAATCACACCATTGCACTCCAGGCTGGACAACAAGAGCAAAACTCCAACTCAAAAAAAAAAAAAAAGGAAGAAAGAAATGACACTCTCATGTTTGTCTGTAAAGCCGTCCTCACTGTCCCTTTCCTGCCATCCTCAGCACAAGCTGCCACTGTGTTCTTGCCTATCTTTCATTCTACAGCATCCTGACCCTCCTCTGTCCTCAGTAGCCTAAGGAGCTGCTCTTTTTATTTTCCCCTTTCTCCTTCTTCCCTCTGTCTCATGAAACTGCTCAATTTACTCTCTTCTGAACAATCTCACATCAGCGTGTCTCTGCTCAGGCACCTGTGCACCTGGAATGACCTTCTCACCCATCACCCTACCTAAAATAATTCTGTCAAAGTTACAGAATAATATGTATAATACATTGTCTTAGTAAAAACAAGCCCACCTATATTGTTTGTATATATCGATTCAAAGAAGAGGACAGGAGAGGAGAGGAAAAGAAAGGAGGGAACACAAGATAGAAGAGGGGATAAAAGGAGAGGGAAGGAGGAAGGGAGGGAGGGGAGATGAATGGAAGGAGAGAGAAAGGTCAGAAGGAGGAAGTAAGTACATTTGTTTCCCATTGCTGCTGTAGCAAGTTACCACAAACTTGGCAGCTTAGAAATATAAATGTACCACCTTATAGTTCTAGAAATCACAGGTCCAAAATGGGTCAGCAGGAGAAGAATTCCTCCAGTTCATTCTGGAGACTCCAAGGGAATAATCCATTTTCTTTCCTTTTCTAGCTTCTAAAGTCTGCTTATAATCCTTGACTCATGGCCCCATCCTCCATCTTCAAAGCCAGCCGTGCAGAACCTTCAAACCTCTAAACCTCTCTCTAACTCTGACCCCTGCAGCTTTTTTTTTTTTTTTTTTTTTTTTTTTTCTTTTTCTTTTTTTTTTTTTTTTTTTTTGAGGCAGTGTCTCGTTCTGTTGCTAGGGCTGAAGTTCAGTGGCATGATCATGGCTCGCTGCAGCCTCTACCTCCTGGGCTCAAGCGATTCTCCTGCCTCAGTTCCCAAGTAGCTGGGACTATAGATCAGGGTAATTTTTGCATTTTTGGTAGAGACAGAGTTTTGCCATGTTGCCATGTTGCCCAGGCTGACCTCAAGTCATCCACCTACCTTGGCCTCCCAAAGTCCTGGGATTACAGGTGTGAGCCATCATACCCCGCCTTCCAACTTCCCTCTGACAAGGACACTTGTGATTACATTTAGGACCCACCTGGATAATTCAGCCCATTTCTGCCCATTTCAGGATCCTTTACTTAATAATATCTGCAAAGATTCTTTGCCATATAGGGTAATATATTCACCTTCCAGGAATTATGATGTGAACATCTTGGCGTGGTGGGGGGTGAGGGGGCATTGTTCTGTCTACCACAGGGAAGGATGGAAGAAGAAAGGAAGAAGAAATTCTACAGAGGACTCCTCCTCCGTGACATTTGTCCTGATTTTTCAACTGCCTGTTCTCTCGTCCAACTCTGAACCCAGCCACCCTCGGTCTTCTCTCTCTTGTGGCTCTCAGAGAAGCCGGAATGTGAGGTCCTTGAAGCAGAAACTGTCCCTTTCTCATCTTTGTTTCCCCTGCAGCCCCTCGCCAGGCCTCGTGCATTACATTGGCTCAATAATATTTGTGGAAATGGATTGAATTGTTGAAAACACAGCTCCCCCGCCTGGGCCTGCCCTTGTGGCCTAGGCTGACAGCCTTGAGATTACTGCCTAATGAATCAAGCTGCTGAGCCTGGCCCAGCTGTGCCTTTCAGAGTGTGTTCGGGTTTGCTTTGCCAAGTGCAGATTATTGCCCCTGTCACCCGCTTTTCAAGACCCGGGGCCGCCAAGCCGAGGCGGGCAGGACCACCTGATTGGAGCAGCAGCTGCAGAGGCAGCCAGCGAGACGTGGCTTGGGCTCGCCTGCCCTGAGTGACGTGAAACATAATGCCGGCCTCCAGAGCTGCCAACCTCAAGGCTGCAGAGGCCCAAGGCAGGGCTGCCACTGTTCACCTGACTGGTTCCAGATGGCCTCTCCCCATCCCGCTCCCACCACCCTTGTTTACCTGGGAGTGGTGATGTTTTAATAAAGATGTGGCTACATGTGCTCAGAGGTGGTTGGCATCCTTTTTTTCTTAATGAGCCAAGAATGTACACAATTCTAGAAACATCAAATCAAGCGTGATTGTGAACACTTAAGAGGAGCCACTCTTCACACAGACGCCAGAGATGTCTGGTTTGAGGGTCCCTGGAATCTGGCCCATAATGAGTCCAAGGGAGGATCCCCAAGGGTGGCACAAGACAATTGGCGAATAGGGCTGCCGTCTTTGGACAGGGCTGCAAGTAAAGCCTCATGGCATCCAGGATGACCTGACAAGGAAGCGCCAGGGCAGCCCCTGTGACACTGGACACAGCTCCCAGGATGGAGGAACAGGGCCTCAGGAATGAGGGTACACAGCTGCCAGCCTGCAGCTGTTCCCAACTCCACCGCCCTCTGATGGCCTCACTTTCCTTGGTCCCCACAGAGGGTGAGGGGCTGCCACCTGGGATCCCTGCTCCAGTCTCTTTCTGGATCCTTCTCCCCCTGAGAGTGAAGACAGAAGCCAGGTCCGGGAGTGAGCAGTGTGGTGAGGCTCTTCTAAAAGCAAAACTTTTCCACGTGTCTGTGAATTATCCATTCATTCATTCACCTAGTAGGCACTGAGATCCTATGATGAGCCAGTTGCTGCCTGGGTGCTGGGAAACAGCTGTACACAAAGCAGACATAAGATAAATAAGATCAATAAGCAAAATAGATAGCATGCAGGATAGCAATGATGCTGAAGAGAAAAATGAAGCAGAAAAGATGGATAGGAAGCGTGGAGAGAGAAAGCTGCAATGTTAGCTGGGTGCGGCCAGGCACTGGTAGGCCTGCACTGACTTCCCTAAGTGAATGCTTTCAGAATCAGTGTAAATCCATTTCACTTTCCTAATGTCTGAATCCCGCTGCTCCCAAAGTTTTGCCTTCCAGCTTGTGCCTCTCTTCCCAGTTTCATCCCTGCCCCCCTGTGTTCTTGCTGCCTGGGAATTTGCTCCTCTGGATTTCAATAACCGAAATTACAATCAGTCTGAGCTGTTTGTAGGAAAGCCAGAGCACCTGGTCTGAGTCCCACCCTCAGAGGAGCCAGGTGGTGGCTGGCAATCCCCTTTGCAATAATCCACTGCAATTCCAAAGCAAGACGGAGCTCCACATATGAATATGCTCATTACAACACTGAAAAACTGGGAGACAACTAATGTCCAGCAAGGAGAAAAGGGACGGCTGAAGTAAAGCAGGCTTCTCTCTTAGCTCAATGAAGTCACCATTTCACGTTGAGAAATCAACAGGATTTCTCAGCCTCACCACTAGTGATGTTTAGAGCCAGATAATTCTTCACGGCAGACGCTGTCCTGTGCATTGTGGATTGTTTAGCAGCATCCCTGGACTCTGCCCACTAGGCGGTAGGGTTTCATTCCCTAGTGGTAATGACCAAAAATGTCTCTAGACATGGCCAGATGTCCCCTGCAGGGCAAGATGACCCTCCAGTTAAGAATCTGTGCACTCCAATTATAAACACTTTGCAGAAATGTGGGGAAAAAAAATCAATAATAAAAAAGTAAGAGTGTGACAAAAAATTTCTTCCTGATGAATGAATTTATTTCTATCACCTTACAGAGGTATATACAACTAATTCACATTTTGTTATACATTTAATGATTTGAAGATCAGAAATAAATGAGGACAGATTCTTCCAGAAAATCTGGAACATATGAGAAAAAAAAACAAAAATAAAAAATAGAGATGTTTTCTTGTATAGAAAACAAACACAGGGAGAAAAAAAATCACAGTCAAGAAAAAAACAACCACACACACACACACACACACACATATGAAAACCCTAAACTATACCTTCTCTATGATTATAATGACATTAAAAACCAGTTTGATTTGCTGGGAGTGACAGGATTGTGGGTGAATTTTTTTTCTATTTCAATCTTTTCATGTTGTTATGAAGTAGTATGGGAAAGTAATTACATTTTTTAAATCTCTCTCTGCAATAACTCTCGCTGATGGCAACAGTGATGGAGAGCTGTGTGAGTGGTGGGCACCTGTGGGATTTTCTGAATCATGATAGAATTCTGCCCTTACAGCTCCAGGGCAGCTCACTCCTCCCAAAGAACTGTCAGGCTTCGAGAGGGACAGGGCTTAGTCTGGAGGATGAAGGAAATGCCACCACCCTCACACAAAATTCCAAACCTCCGGGTGTGACCCTTGAGGTGCCACTTCTGGAAGGAGCGCTTATTAGGACATTGGGACTCTATGCAGAGACCTGCACCTTCCTTCTGTGCTTTCCACACAAGCCCCATGTTTGTTTCAAGGGGGCACTGCAGTCCACTCTTCATGTCAAACCCAAGTGTTCACAAGTTACCTCTTCCCCTTACACATGGTAGCACAGCTGGCTCTGAGATGAAATAATCAAAAAGTCTTTACTAATGACTGGGGGTCACAAAATGGAAAAGCACAAAGCATATAAAAAAATCTAGGTCATCCCTCTAGTACAATACTGCCTATTTCTCTTCAGTTGGCAAGCACCATAGCACTCACCTCCTCCCTTCTCTCCCTCACCTCAGCATGAAAGCCACCACCCTCAACATCCCCCATGCAGGACGTACTCCCAGCACTGTCATTCCTCAGAGTCTGTACAGTATGAACAAAAAGACAGAGTGGAGTTCTCTCCATCCCCATGGTTTGATTCCTAAGAATCTATCTCTTTCCAAAATGATAGACACAGGAACAATTTCTCCCTACAGATAAGGCCATGCCTACCCAGAGGGGGCTATCTTAATCTCACAGGCCCCAACAAGGCAGCCATGTCAGAACACCCCATGACACAATCTTGACATTCACGTACAAGAGGCTCACGTGCAGTTACTGGGTGTGGCCACTCTGCAGCAACCTGGCATTATTCCTGTATTTGTGCCCATCAATTTCTATCACTTTCTCCGGTACCTTGCAGATGCTCATAACTCTCATCCCAACACAGCACCTAGCAGAGGGGAATTGCTATGGACTGGCAGTGAATTAGCACAAACAAAGAGGACAAAGCAGAGCAGCACAGGACAAGAGTTCAGCATGCCCGTTCTGGAGCCAGATGGTTTGAATTTAAATCCTACCATCTGCCAGTTATCCAACTCCAAGAAAATTAATTTAAATTGTTTTTCCGTTTCTTGTCCCATAGTATGCAGAGTTGATTATGATGATGGTGATGATGATGATAAGAGAGTTGTAAGGAACAGTAAAAATAAACCATGCTGGCTGAGTGTGGTGGCTCACACCTATCCTCCCAGCACTTTGGGAGGCTGAGGTGGAAGGATCACTTGAGGCCAGGAGTTTGAGACCAGCCAGGGAAACATAGTGAGACTCCATCTCTACCAAAAAAATTTTTTTTTAATTAGCCAGGCATGATGGCACATGCTGATAGTCCCAGCTACACAAAAGGCTGAGGTGGGAGGATCTTGAGTCCAGGAGTTCAAGGTTTCAGTGAGCTATGTTCACGTCACTGCACTCCAGTCTGAGTGACAGAGTGAGACTCTGTCTCTATAAAAAATAATAATAAACCATGCAAAGCACCTCACTTATAGTAAACACTCAATACCATTATTGTTAGACAGCAACTGCAACTTCAGAGCCAGTGCACACCACTGACTTGTCGAACTCATTTTAGCCACAATGGCCTTCTCTGCACTTAGCTCCTTAGCTGAGAAGTGATGTTACTATCCTTAGTATGTTAAGCTGCCATGAAGAAAACTTTATTACATTTAGACTCTCTGCCATGAGCTCACAAAGTATATCACCTCACTGTCACTCAGAGGAGTGCTGTGAGAGACCAGCAGTCTGAGTTGCCCACGGTGCTCTAGTGAAAACCATGAAATTCACAGTGAGAGCCACACCAGCACTTAGCTGGAGAAGAAATGCAGAACGGAGCTCAAAGAATATATTGCTTTGTCTTCTAAGTAAAAAGAATCTTCTAATAGCAAAATCTAAACAAGCTCCTTCCTCAACAGAAGGAGCTTGTGTTTCACAGTTCCACGCGTTCTACAGCCTTGAATTTTGGCCAGTCGTTGACCATGGCCATGCCTGCCCGTGCTGTCTCCATAACTTCACACTGAAACTACTATCCTGTGACTGTGAGCCTTTGGACCTTCCTTCTTTCAGAGAGAAACAAGTTCTGGGGAAGGCACTAAATCCACATGGTTGGGAAGACAGAAATCACAGCAGGGTCACTCTAGTTGCGGGTGAGCACTGAGCATTTTTGCTTCAGAGTCTTCTCTGGCTTTGCACTTAGGAACAAATGTTGAGTGGCTTTAGTCTCGGCTTACCCATGAAGGCATATGAAATCTAAGATGTGATCACTTCTGCTTTCTGATTCTCAGTTCCCGTTATTGTTTTGGATAAGTCCTCCCTGCGTCATTTCACATGAGCCTACTAGTGACAGTCACCACATCATGTGATACCTTGCTGCCCTTCAGATGCCAAGAAGGGCCATAGGAAAGGTATAGGCCATGCCCCAGCAGCACACTTCCCCAACACTGAGAGTGAAGGTGGCAAGAATCTGCTTTGGCTTCCCCGAGACAAGCAGGGGCCCTGGATAAGCATGTAGCACAAAGAGACAGGTCCCATTCTGTAGATGGTCTGCACAATAACTCCATCTACCCTATTGAGGGTTCACAGTTTCTCAATTCATCATTTCATTTGTTCCTCACAACTTTGGACTTGCTTCCACTCCATCAAAACAGTGGCGTGGATCACCCACCTGTCAGGCCCTTGGCCTAAGTCTCTGTGGTCTCTTACACTCACCTCTACCCCCCACCTCCAGGGTCACACATGGACTTTGTCACCAACAGAAACCGCTTCACCTCCACAATCACTCATTCCAGCATCCTACTCCAAAATGACAACCTCCTCTCCAACCACCTTGCTTATTTATGGGCTCCCCACAATTCACCCACAATCCTGCCACCCCCAGCAAATCAAAGCATTTCGATTTTTTTGTGTTTATGTCATTATACTCATAGAAAAGTTATAGTTTAGGGTGTGTGTGTGTGTGTGTGTCTTTTTTTTCTTCTCTCTACGATGATTTTTCCCCTGCATTTGTTTTATTTTCTTTCTTGTTTATTTGTCAGCTTCATTACGACCTCCAGTTCATTCACCCCCTTGCCCCCTTTGAGTGCTTTTCTTTCTTCCTTTCCCTCCTAAGCCACCCTGGGTCTATAGACCTTCATGTCAGCAACCCTCTGCCAGAGCCCTCTATTCCCTTGTCCCTCTCTTTTTCACCATTCCCATTTTACAAAAGCCCCCATGTTTCTAAACGGAGTGTTATTGGCATTTTAGGCAAGACAGTTCTCTGTTGTGTAGGGCTGCTGTGCAGAGCAGGGCATTTAGCATCCTAGCACCTGGGCACTAAGTCTCAATAGTGTCCTCCATCATCGTAACAACAAAAAATCCCCCACAACTTCCAAATTCCAGGTGCCTCCAGTCCAGAGCCCTGGAAGACAGCAACCCCAGCTCACCCCAATTCCCTGGACCACTGTGGCCCAGGCAGGGATGGCTCTGTGGATAGGCAGATGCGTCAGTCAGGATTCTACCAGAGAAACAAAACCGGTGGATACATGTTAAGACACTGATTTCAAGGAACTGGTGTTTGCAGCTGTAGGGACTGGCTAGGAAAGTTCAAAAACCACAGGGCAGCCTGTCAGGAAGGTCAGGCTAGAACTCTTGGGCGTGAGCTGATGCTGCTGTCCACAGACTGAAATTCTTCTTCAGGAAAACCTGGATTCTGCTCTTAAAGCTTTTCATCTGATTGAATCAGGCCCATCCAGATTATCTAGGATAATCTTCTTTACTTAAAGTAATCTGATTATAGACTTTAATCACGCCTACAAAATGCCTACACAGCAACACTTAGGTCAGTCTCTGACTGAATAACTGGGCACTATACTATAGCCAAGTTGATACATAAAACTGACCATCATGGGAGACCATATAATTTACCATTCAAACTGAGACACTCATAAGAATGAAAGGGAGAGCTATTTGTAATAATGCCAGGAAAAAGATAAACTCAGTCATAGGCAAGTTGAAACACAGAATCACCATATCTATGGGATACCAAAATCTGCCTTACAGAGTTCCCTGTGCCTTACCGGGGCTCAGGGAGCAATAAAATACTCTCCCACATAGTGGAAGATGTCAGAGCCATTTTATACGGTCTAGCAGATTGGAAGGGCCTCAAACTCATGAAAAGGGAGGCTGCAGCATGAAGGCCTGTGGGGAATTCAGTCTAGCATCTTCCCAATTTATGCAGCCTAAAAAGCTCTCAACGAAGTTAGCAATGACCTCTATATAACTAGGAGGGAGCAGCAGACAGTGGCAATTAAGGATATGGGATCTGGAGCCATATTCCCTAAATTCAAATTATTTACTGTGTCACTTTGGGCAAGTAACATATGCTATCTGTGCCTCAGTTTCCTTATCTGGAAAATGGGGATAATGAGTTACATTCACAAAAATGTGTTAGAATAGTTGTCAGTAACGTAAACTATCACCACCATTACATCAAACAGACATAGCGTATCTCACCTGTCAGCAGCATTTGACCCTGTTAACCATGCCCTCTTTTCTGAAACACTGGTTGCCTGGCTTCTGTGAAACATACTCTCCTGACTTTCTTCCTAACTCTGATCATTTCTTCTCAATCCACATCCATGAGTTCAATAACCATTGCCTGACTCTCCAATTTACATCTCCAGATCAGACCTCACTTCTAAGCTTCGGACCCTCATTTCCACCTGCCTACTTAACACTGCCTCTTGGATGTCTCAAAAGTTTTTAAGTCCAACATACCTAAGACTGAACTTAAAATCTTTTTTTCCCACTGCAAAACTGGGTCCTCTACATAGTTCTCTGTCTCAGACAGTGCCACCATCATTCATCCTGTCCCACCAACCAGAAACCAAAGATGCTGTCCCTCCCATCTCCCCCTGCATCTAGTTGACCTTCCAGCTTAGTCAATTTTATCTCCTAAGTAGATGTCAGAGATCTCAAAAGCATCAAGTCCTCACCTTCTCCACTGCCACCAACCAAGTTCAACATATTATCTTTTGCCTTGACTATTACAATGGCCTCTCAACATGTATGCTGTCTCCTTTTCAACCAGTCCTCATTTGTAGACATCGCACACACACACACACACATGCGCGCGCGCACACGCACACACACACAGAGAGTTTAATAATCTTTTGTCACTCCCCATTGCTATTAGGATAAACACCAACATCCTTGCTGTGTCCTGAAAACCCCCACCTGGTTTGTCCCCAGCTTGCTTTCCCAGTTTCCTGTCATTCTACTCTTCCCTCACTCTCTCAGTTCCAGTCATGCTGGCCCTTTTTTCAGCCCCTTGACCAAAATGCACTGCACATTTTCCCACCAAAGGGCTTTGCACATGCTGTTTATTCTACTAGGAACACATTAACCCTGAATGTGATCACACTAATCCTTAATGTAACCCGCTCTTAAATGTGATATTTACCTGCTCCAAGCTCAAATTTCTTTTCCTCGGGGAACCCTTCCCTAAACTATTTTTCCACACCGCTTTCTCTCCACCCTTTCATGTAGGTCACACAGCCTTACTGTACTCTCTCATAGAGCTATGCTCTTAACCCTTAGTAAGTACACTCAATTTGGAATCACGCCCTCATTACTGTGATTCCTTCATTCTCTCTGCTATACGGTTTGAGTGTGTCCCCCAAAAACATGTGTTGGAAACTTAATCACATATGCAACAGTGTTGGGAGGTGGGACCTCATGGCAGGTGTTTGGGTCATGGGGGCTCCACTCTCATGAATGGATTACTGCTGCTTGCAAAAGGGCTGGAGGCTTAAGTTTGATCTCTTGCTCTCTGTCATCCACTCTTTGCCCTTCTATCATGGGATGACACAGTAAGAAGGCCCTCATCAGTGCCAGCCCCTTGATTGTGGACTTCCCAGCCTCCAGAATCATGAGCCAGTAAATTTCTATTTATTATAATTGCCCAGTCTGTGATATTTGTTATAGCCTCACAAAGTGGGCTAAAACAGTCTCTCTCACTATACAGTACCCTCCGTAAAAGCAGAGACCGTGCCTTATTTTACATTTCTAGCATATAGCATAGTGCCTAGGATAGCAGGTAAATAAAGAAATGAATAGATGAATGAACAATTCTAATGAGCAAGTTTCAACCACTGCTATTTTAGACTTAGGAAACTGAGCTGGATACGGGGAAGTGAAGTGACTTGCCAATGATCACACATCTATTAAGTAGCAAATCCAGCCCTGTTCTTCAGATGCCAAATCAAATAAAATATCTTTGTCACTATTCAGAGTATTACTTTTTCTAAGAGGCTAGTGTTATATGACAAATGGCGGAGAAACAAATACCGAAATGGCCTCTGCTCTCTGAAAATGTAAGTTCTAGACATGGGCCCTGAATTTGTATCAATACATCAACATAAAAGAATGTCCTTCTAAGAGGCAATAATAAAGGCTCGAAGGATTTTTTCCCTCGAGAGTAATGCCTCCTTTCCTGAGTTAAAAATAGCCCCATCTCCTTGGCAGGTTGTGGTCTGTTTCTCTGTAGTTCCTTGCTTCATTTCCCTCAAATCTTTTCCGAGCGGAGCTCCTCCACTGACTTTAAAAAAAAAAAAAAAAGCCTTTGAGCTTCCATTAGCCACAGGAGGCAGGAACATGGTGAGAAATGGGTAGTTGGTCTTGGAGCAAGTACAGGCTACCAGGAGAGCTGTGTGTGTATAGATGTTGAGCTGCCTCAGGCAGTCTGGTGAACTCTGCCTGAGCCCTTTCTGAGTGGAGAATGATATCAGAGTTACTACAGGTCCATCAAGAAGGTAACGGAGTAACTTCTCCACCAGGGTCTTTTAGAAATGGGCTTATTTGTTGAAACAGAAAATTACTGATGATTTGCAAATGTGATGTTGATAGAACAATGGCACAGGGGTCAGGAGACCATCATTCCAGTCCTCGTTCTACCACTGACCCTCTGAGTGGCCTTGGACAAGCCTGTTATGCAATTAGCTTTCTTTCTGGTAAAATGAGGGTTGAGACAGGATGGCCTCTAAGACACCTGTTCTATGATTATAATACCTAATATCTGCCCTTGTGCAGTAGGTTAGAAATAACATTTCTTTAGGCTTCAAAAAAAGGTATTGATATCAAAATGAACTCTTGTTATAGTATTAAGAATTGAATTAATAAAACATTTTAAAAAGGAATTGAATTATTTCTATTGCTTTTGGGTGAGTTGGAAACTTTCTAAAACTATCACAGATCTGGATACTTTTATATTCAGAGGCAATGGGGAAATATGAAATATATATATATCAGACCCCTTTTAAGTAGTTCTTCCAACTTTCTTCCCATTGTGAAGAAGAAGTTGTGTCCCTCTTCACAACTCTCAGAAGAAACCGACTCTGCCAAAGCCTTGAGCTCAGGACCTCCAGCCTCTAGAAGTCCTCAGTTTGTGGTGCTTCATTACAGCAGGCCTGAGCAGTGAATACAAGATCCTAATTAAAACAAGTGGACAAATTTGGGGCAATCTGCCCAGTACATAGCTGTTTCTCTGGTAACTTCATCTACAGCCTCTGGTAGAGAGGTATGCATTAGTTTTCTGTTGCTGCTATCAAAAAAATTACCACAAAATTTCATGGCTTAAATAACATAAACTTATTACCATATAATTCTGGAGGTCAGAAGTTCTAAAGTGAAAATGTTGGCAGTACCGCATCCCTTCTGGAAACTCTAGGAGAGAATCTGTTTCCTTGCTTCCCCCAGCTTCTAGAGGCTGCTGCATGCCTCAGCTCACAATCCCTTCTTCTATCTTGAAAGCACACCACTCCAAATTCTGCTTCCACATCACATTCTACCACCTATTTTAATCTCCTTCCTCTCTGTTATTAGGACTTTTTTTTTTTAATGAGACAGGGTCTCACTGTGTCACCCAGGCTGGAGTGCAGTGGCACAATCTTACTGCAGCCTTACCCTCCTGGGCTCAAGCCATCCTCCTGCCTCAGCCTCCCAAGTAGCTACAATTACAGATCCATACCACCACGCCCAGCAAACGTTTTAAAAAAAAAAATGTAGAGATACGGTTTCACCACATTTCCCAGGCTGGCCTCAAACTCCTGGTCTCTGCCTCAGCCTCCCAAAGTGCTGGGATTATAGGCATGAGTCACCATACCTGGCCTCTTATCAGGACTTTTGTGATGACATTGGGCCCACCTGAATAATCTAGGCTAATTCCCCCTCTCAAGATCTGTTATGAGTTAAATTATGTTCGTCAAAATTCATATGTTGATATCTCAACTCCTAGTACCTCAGAATGCAACCTCATTTGGAAGTAACTTCATTGCAGATGTCAGAGATAAGATGAGGTCATCTGGAGCAGAGTGGGCCCCTAATCCATAATTACTTGTGTCCTTACAAAAGGAAGCAATTGAACACAGGCGACTTACATACATGAACACAATGCAAACATGAAGGCAGAGATTAAGATGATGCACCAACAAACCAAGAAATGCCACAGATTTCCAGCAAACCACAGCAGCTGACAGACAGACAATGAACAGTCTCCTTCACAACTGTCAGAAGAAACTGACTCTGCCAAAGCCTTGATCTCAGGACTTCTAGCCTCTAGAAGCCCCCAGTTTGTGGTACTTCATGACAGCAGCCCTGAACAGTGAATACAAGATCCCTAACTGAATCACATCTGCACAGTCCCTTTTGCCATGTTAGGTAATATATGCACAGGTGATACATGCACAGATTCAGGGGACTAAGGTATGGGCATCTTCAGGAGAGGCCATTCTTCAACCTACTGCAGTATGCCAGGCCGCCGTTTTATATCATGTGACCTTGGCCATAGCTGATTGAATCAAGGGTTGAGACCTAAGCCAAGGGAAAGGCAATCCATTGGTTTGTCAGTGACCAGTCAGACTGGCTCCCTGAGACCTGAGCCAAGGAACGCAGAGACTGTATATGGTCAGTGGACGGGTATCATGTGAAATTGATGCTAGACCCGGCACCATGACAAGACCTACATGAGCCCTGATGAGCAGACGAAGCCAGGCAGAGAAATGGAATGGAGGGCAGAAAAAATCAGCAATGTGGGGGCCCCAAAACTACAGCAGAGGTGGGAGCCTCAGAGATCCCCATCAAAGTGTTTACTAGCACATCTGCTCACCTTCGAGCCCATGTTTTCACCTCTCCCACTTCTTATTTCTTGGCCAGCAAGAAGTAAAAATTCCCACTATCAAGTCAGGAAAGCCTCGTCTCTCCCACTACCCCACAAACACCAGCCTCACCACTGGTTCTCTTCGGTGGATATACTGGGTTGAATTATGGCTACAAAAGGTATGTTCACCCAGAACCTGTGAATGTGACCTTATTTGGAATAACCCTCTTTGCAGATGTAATTAAGAGTCTTCAGATGAGATCATCCTGGATTAGGGTGGGGCCCTAAATCAAATGACAAGTGTCTTTAATAACAGAAAAGAAAAAGAGACCTAGAGAAGAATGCCATGTAAAGACAGAGGCAAAAACTGAAGTAATGCAGCCTCAAGTCAGGGAACACATGGGACTTCTAGCCTTCAGGGGTGGCCAGAAGGTAGAAGAGGCAGAAAGAATTCACCCCTAGAGTCCTCAGAAAGAACACAGCACTGCCAACCCTTCATTTCAGATTTATGACCTCAAGTGCTACGAGAAACTAAGTGTCTGTTGATTTAAGCCACCAAGTTTAGAATAATTTGTTACAGCAGCCCTGGGAAACTAATATAGTAGGTAAAACAGCTTTCAACAGCACCAGAAAAGAAACTTAGAGGAAGAAGAAAGATATGGAAAACTTGAAGAATCAGGCTCTAGGTAGGCAGACAACATCGATAACACGGATATCAAAAGTGGTCAGGAAGGCCTGGAGACTGGGAGCCAGGCCCTGCTGCTCTCAGGAACCTCCACCAGGAAACAGTTCATCCATGGATACGAAGCCTCCAGCCTCTGGATCCCATTTGCCCACATTTCTATAAACTCCTTCAGCAGATCGCAGGCTACTTGACTTGAGGAAACACATCTTACTCTACTTTGTGTCCCTAAAAGAGGACTACCTTCCAAATGTAGTTGTGTCTCAGTATGTGGCTCATATTGTCACCAAAGTAATGTTTCTGAACACAAACTTCATCGTGGCACTTCTTGACATAAAATCCGACAGTGCCTACACCTCTTTCAGTAGCAAGAAGGAATACGTGGGTATATATGTAATCTATATCCAATTCACAATATCTCTAAAGAAAAGACTCACTTGGGGAACTTGTTGCCAAAGCACTCCCTCACTAAAACTCAGACCTTCTGAATGAGCATCTCCAGAGTTAATGCCCGGGGTGGGGTCGGGGGGCGGGGCGCGGAAGCTGTTTTTCCTTCTTGTTTCATTATTCTTGTCCTCCTTGATAAATCCCCCCACTCTCCAACATGACTAATTCATCATCAAGAGAAACTGGACACTGCTCTAGAGAAATAAGGGTCAGGGTGACATTTGCCACATTCTTTTTGATAGCATAAAACTGGAAGCAACCAACATCTCGGTCATCTGGGAAACAAATAAAATGAGGTATTTACAAAATGGGATTTTATGCAACAGTTAAAATGAATGAGGCTTATCTGTCGACATGGATAGAGTTCAAAAACCAAATTGAGAGGGGAAAGCAAGACACAGAATAATGTGTTATATAGTATACTACATTTATGTGTAAAATGTGCTTTAAATGATCTGAAAGGATAAATACCAAATGAACAATAATTGCCTTGGAGGAGGGAAAGGGGTTAGACTAGGTATGATAATTAAGGGAATTAAGGGGACTTTAAGTGAATCTGTAGTGTTTGATTTTTTTTTTTTAAGGCTAGAAAAAACAGCAAAATGGCAACAGTTTTTAATTCTGGGTGTTAGGAATACAGCTATGAGTATGTATTAAATTACTTTTTATACTTTCTTGCATTTCTTAAGTTCTCAAAATTAAAAGCAAACTACAAGCTCCTGAAGATGACCTACAAATTCTCTGGGATCTGATGCTTGCCCTGAATCATCTCCTGTCCTTCTTTTCTGCACACCCTGTATACTCCAGTCACATCAAAATACTTCCTCTTTGCCACATAATAGTGTGACCAGCTTCCGTGACTTTGCACATAGTCAAATATGGCCTGTCCGGCCTCTCAAGATCCCCACATCTGCTAGTGATGTTCTCACTCGTCCTTCAATGCCAGTTCAACTGCCACCTCCCCCATGAGGTGCTCTCCATCCTGCTCAGAGCCAGGTGTTCCCTGTATATACCTTAGCATAGATCTTACTCCTTGGATGTCCAGGATCCAGCCTAGCACATGAGTCACAGTCTCTACTCCATTGAGTCCATCCGACGAAGGGAGGAATGAAACAGAGCATATAGCTGCTTTCCTGCAAGCAGGACTTGTTTTTACACATGCAATGTCAATTAAATAAAACAAAGCTCTTTCAGGGGCATGAAGGCCACTCTTCCTTAGCTCTTCTGCAACAGATAAGAAATTTTATTTTAAGAAGGCTGAGGTAACCATCTTCAAACATATGAAAGGGTTTTGGATGGAGAATTGAGAACAACTGCTCCGTTTCTACCAAGCACTGAGATAATGTGCTTAAATTATAGCTGGAAAGATACTGATTACTGAAAAAACTTAGGAGCAACATACTATAGTGGGAGAGTATGGTTTTGGAGTCATACAGACCCGACTATAGAACCCAACTCCTCTGCTCGATGATTGTTTAACTCTGGGCATGCTCTTTAATCTCAGTGTCCTCATTTCTAGAATGAACATAATAACACCTACCTTATATGTCCATGAGAGATTTAAAAAGTGGAACATGGCCACGCATGGTGGCTCACACCTATAATCCCAGCACTTGGGGAGGCTGAGGCAGGTGGATCACCTGAGGTCAGGAGTTCAAGACCTGCCTGACCAATGTGGTGAAATTCCTCTCTACTAAAAATACAAAATTAGCCGAGCATGGTGGCATGGGCCTGTAATCCCAGCTACTCAGGAGGCTGAGGGAGAACCTGGGAGGTAGAGGTTGCAATGAGCTGAGATCGTGCCATTACAGTCCAGCCCAGGTGACAAGAGCTAGACTCCGTCTCAAAAAACTAAAAAGCCGAACATGTAAAGCCTTTGGCACATAGTAGTTACTTTCCCTAAATCAGCACAGAACTAAAACAGAAAATCCCTCTTGCAGTTTTTGAAGTTAGATTGAACATCAGTTGTTTAGAAGAACCCTAGCTTAAAACAAGAGGATGGGTTCCAGGACCTCCATGGGGCCACTGGATCCTTCATGTTTATTGTGTAATAGAGCATTAAGGGCTGCTCAGGGAGAGGCTGTTAGACTCCCTCTGTGGGAATTAGCCTGTCCAGAACAAGGTCACAATTGGAGCTACATGATTATTTTTGTGGTCAGGTATTCTGCACCGGTGTTTTTATTTCATCTCTTTAAAAAGAGATGTCACTTGTGGTCCTGATAACAGCCTAGGCTAAACTGTTTAGCATTTTCATTTTAAAAGGTGATACTTAAATTGTCTTTTTAAACTTTCATTGCAAAAGGTGATAGTTAAACTGTCTTCCTTCCTCCAGCCCTAACATCCACACCTTCCCCATTCCAGCCCTCATAATAAGGTCTGGGATTGTGCTTGAATTGCATTTCTCCTTCTCCTCTTCTCCCAAATAAAGACTTGCTCAAGACTCTCAGATTTGTTTCTGTTCCAGTCTATTCATCCTCACTCCTAGAAGAGGCAACCTCAGATCATGGCCTCTTCTTATTTTGGAGATCATGAACGAGAAAATGAATTTATGCTATGATTCTAGCAGCCTCCATTTATAATGAGATTAGTCTTTAATTTACCCTACTCTAAGTTGAGAATATATTTCTTAGACAATAAGATTAGAATTCACCTCTAATTGGAAAAACATATGATCCAGTATTAACAGGTCTAGCAGAACTAGACTGAAAGCCTAGATTGGGAATTTGAGTGACATCTGCTTTAAATTCCACTGTGCCGCCCACCCCACCCCATCTTCCTCCTGCCCTCAGCGCTTCCATTTCCCCTCTCCCGTCTCCCCTAACCTGCCCCTGGTGGAATGACAAAGAGGTGTCTTTCCACAACTCCCAACAATATGTTCCATAATTAATACAGCTCTTTCCCCATGGAATCATGGCACTGTTTATGCTTGCCTTCTCAAGGAGCAAGAGAGAGGGTGGTTTCCTTCACAGCATGTGACAGAGTTCAAAATGTAATGAACAGAATGTCGTAATAGCTCAATAAAGGCATTTTGTAAAACACATGGAACAAGTGATTTTTAAAAACTCAAAATGAAGATTCAATTCCAAAGGGAGGAATGCCTTTGGGTTTTTTGACAAAGCAAAATATTCTAAAATTCGATTGTTTAATAGGGTTTTCCCGGCAGCAGTGGCACATATTAATTCTCATTTCGAGGCAGCATGTTTATTTTAGTTCCAACCTACTTTCAATGGTAGGTAATTAGGGAAACTAAAAGTGCATATCTTATTGCTTAATTTAGAGTCTACCACTGTGTTTCTAGGCCTTTCTCAGGATATGTTTTAATGATACAGAACACCGAAAGATTTTTATTCAACTTTAAGTGCTTGAGAAGAGCAGTGAATAAAAGTCAGGTTATATGTTCTGGTTTTTAAAAGAAACTTCCTATTATTTTAAATATCAGCTTTTGCATGTGTAAGCTAAACTCTCCTGTAATAAATTTCACCAGAAGTTCCCAGAGCTCCAGACACAATTACTCCAGACATTTCTCGGAATTCTGGGTACTTGTCATATGATTCCTACCACCATCATCAATAAAATTGTCTCGGGTGACCATTGTGGAAGCCACAAGTGTTCATGGAGTATCTTTCCATCTAAAGGAGGCAAGAATCCATACCAGGAGCAAGAACAATTATATAGAATCACAAACTCCCAATGTTGGCAGAGACTTAGAAGGGTACCATCCAATAGAAGTACAACATAAGCCACATAAGTAATTTCCCTTTCTCTATTAGCCACATTTTTTTAAAATTCGTGCAATTGATTTTTAACAATGTACTTCATTGAACCCAATATTTTCAATATATTATTTCAACATGTAACTAATATAAAAATTATTAATGCAGCATTTTACCCCTTTATCATACTAAGTTTTCAAGATCTAGTATTTTACACATCTCAATTCTGCCACTAAATTTTTGACGGTTAAAGAGAAATATCTGAGGGTGATGGCTCACACTTGTAATCCCAGCTACTCAGGAGGCTGAGGCAGAAGGATTACTTGAGGCCAGGAGTTCAAGACTAGCCTGGGCAATATAGCAGGACCCCAAGTTCTAAAAAACAAAAACATTTTTTTATAAAGTCCTACTAGAACAATAAAATACTCATTTTATTTAATAGAAAAAAATTTTTACACTGCTTCAGTTTTTAAATTTTGATTACAGTTAAAAATTCATCTTCTCAGTTACACCAGCCACATTTCAACTACTCAGCTGTTACATGTGGCTAGGCTACCTCACAACACAGACACAGGTCTTGTAGTCCAAGCTGACAACAGGCTCTGAAGCCTGCCGGCAATGAGGCCCCTGCTCCACCCCAGAGGCAGCTTAGCTGGTCGTGAGCTCAGGCTGTTAGAAAATGTTTCCTTTGTCTTGAGCTGAAAACTGCTGCCCTGTCCTTTCCATCTTCAGACCCCAGGTATGTTTCCCAGAGTCTGTCCCCCTCCCTATGGAGTGATGAGAGAAATCCCACAGCCCAGCCAGCCTCAGGGCTCCGGCAGCCCAGACACTCCCAGCTGGCTCTCCTGAGGTCTCCTTCCTACAAATCTGTCTGCCCAAAGGGCACCACATCCACTTAAGAGGAGTCAGGCTCTCTGAGAAACTCATTCTCATTGCTGTCCCCTTGATCAAGACAGAGAGGAGGTTGGACCAGAGGAGCAGTTAATAACAGCTTTTCCCTAAGGCAAAGTGGCTCTGCTCACACTAGGCTCACACCATAAAAAGAAGCTGCACAGCACTGACCCGGAATACAGGGAAAGAGCCTGCAAAACACTGAGCCCTCAGTATCTGGCAGCAGATGTTTTCAGATAGGGCATTTTTGGGGAAAAGGCGAGCAGAGTAGGTGAAACTGGTAAACTGTGATACACATAGAAATACTAGTTGTACATGAATGGGATCCTACGATTAATGCTGTTAGCATAGACATCTTACCCCCCCCTCCCATCAGCATCCTCACCTCATTCCATACCCTCACCCCTGGAACTCATTTTAAGAACTCCGCCTGTGTCCCAGATTTTCATCTGTGCTTCTATAATCCAGTACAGCCCTTTATATACACATGCACATGTGGAGTTTGAGCAGCTTGTCATGGTCCGTTTTACAAAACAGAGATCTTCTTATACACGCTCTCCTGCACTTTGCTTTTCTCACTTAACTCTCTTTAAGCTGGATGAGAAAGCGGAGCCTTCTGGCCCTATTTCTCACTTATCCCCATTCTGCCCCTAGCCTGGTGGGCTGTCAGGAGACAGATCGCAACATCACTGAAAGGTATGCACCTCTTGCAACATGTGCTCTGGGGTTCTGCTTATCCTCGCTGCCAAAGCAGGACTGGCTCCCTTGGCAAAGCAGAGGAGAGATCATCACCAGGACTCCGCAGGCTTCAAAGTGGCTGGGAGTGCGATTCTTCACATGTCAGTCAGCCTGGCCAGCAGCCTCACTTCCCATGCCCCGCACCCATCCCTCATCTTCGGTGCTCTGTGTTGCAGTATACACACAACTTCTCCCCATCCCCAAGATTCAGGGAGCATCCAGGAAATTGAAACTCGAGCCACTAATTGAAAACCTGGCAGGTTTGCAGGTGTGACTGGAGTTCTTCACACCAGGTGTACTGAGTTGAAAGTAACAATTATGCAGTGGGTCCAGAGAGGAACCCTCATTCACCTTGGAAATCGATCACTACCCATTTTTTTGCCCACCTCCCTTCTCCCATCCTTGCCCCCACTGCTAAGACCCAGGCAGCAGTGGTGCCCCTGGCACAAGCCAGCTCTGTCCTTCAGCTTCACTTGACCTCAGGGAAGGAGTAGAACTACATTCTCCAAAATGTTTCCTGCTCCGGTGTCTGAAGTACACCCCGGAAATGATGAGGAAATGTTTCCTTCATCCATTTTTAATTGCGGCAGATTATAATTACATTCTTTGGGAAATAAATACTTAACCACCTTCCCTTAGATGTTTTTTCAGGCCCAGGGAGGACGGTGATGTAAAGCTTTCAGTTAATAGCTTAGTTTATTCTGGTGTCATTTCTTTTATTTCCTTTCGGCTTGTTATTTATGGTTTAAATTTTTTGCACCCTGGTGCTTGGCCTGCTTTCCTTGGGAGGATAATTAAGAAAAAGAATTTGGATGTTCAGGCATTTTTTACCATTGGGCTGGAGGCAGTAGAAGTGTCTGGGGGAAGAAAGGGAAATGTGAGAGAAAGGAGCAAACACCACTGCAGTCACCGCCAAAACCTCAAAATAAAATCCAGTCTTTTCCTAAAGTGCATTAAGGTGTTATTCTCGTCATTTGGGAGGGCACAACCCATTATCCTAACACTCAATGGATTCTGTTAGACAAATAGCTAAGTGACAGGACTCTTGCATGTGAATAAATTACCATAGAACTCCTCAGTGACCAAACGGTCCTATAATTATAATGGGATTGAGATTCTCCAAAGTATGTCTGCCCCACAGCCAACCCGATCCTGTCTCACGTGTGTGAGCCTGTAAGGCAAGCGGGATCAGAACAGAAGCCAAAATAAAACTGAAAGAACGCTGCTCCCACTACACAAAGCAGTGAGTGTTTAATTAGACAGGGGTCATGAATTGCAGCCTTCAAAATAGAAGGGGGAAAAAAAACACTTTCTCCATGAGTGACTCCTCCTACCCTTGAAGTCAATCATAATGAAACTGACAAATACACCTCCTGGAGGTCAGCTTCAAGAATCAAATCGATTTATTTAATAATTTAGGAATCACTTCCAGCCATCTCTCCCATTAAAATCTGAGGGGCCATTGTATTCTCTATTTCCTCCGCTCCTTTCCTTTCTCTTAGTTATGCCTCACTGCCTTTAATAAATAATACAGAAGGAAGAAAACACTTATCTGGAGTACCTTGCCTTCGCCTTCACGCTGCAGAGCTGATTCTTTTCTACCTGGAAATAAACGGAGTCTGGAACAATCTTTTCTCCCTCAAAGGCTGGGGCAAGAGGTAGGCCCCTTAGTGCGGTCGTAGCAACCCCGGAGCCCAGAGTACTGCTCAGGCCAGGAGAAGAGCTGCAGAATAAATAACGTGTTGAGACAAGCTCAGAGAGGCAAGGGCTCATCCCAAAGGCTGAGAGAGTGTGCACAGGCAACTCTCCAGCTAGCAAACGGCAGGAAACCACTGCAGCTAGTAGGGGAATTCCAAAAGCATCAAAGTAATCTAGGATCATTTGAGAGTTTATTACTCAAAAGTGAGGGCTGCTGAACCCAACAGCAGTTATATTTCCTCATGATGCTTTGAAGAAAATGGGAAAGAGATTGCTATTATACAGTAGGTCTCAGAA
Source organism: Cebus imitator (assembly GCF_001604975.1). Lineage (NCBI taxonomy): Eukaryota > Metazoa > Chordata > Mammalia > Primates > Cebidae > Cebus > Cebus imitator. The sequence continues at coordinate 631,774 of NW_016107768.1, read as the reverse complement.
AGCAAACTTGCTGATGGAGCAGGAGTGCAGCCGACTCAGCTAGGGCTCTTCCCTGCTCCCCGGCTCCGGGCAATGCATTCCTCCTTCTCACCTTGAGGCCACTGGGGATGTGGGGTCCCACAGAGCTGCTGATCACCTGCAGCAGGGCGAGATCTTGCTCCCTGCAGAGCCACTCTAATGATAGCATGGGAGCCTTACTGGTCATGGACAACACTGACTTCATCCACCACCCTCAGCCTCCAGGGTTGAGCAGGAGGCACAAACAACATTCATTTCCCAGCTCCTGTCTGAGCCCTCTTCCCTCCACCTGCCATTTCTACTATTCACAGATCATTCTCCAGCTTTCCAGGGTTACTCCCCCCTGAAAGCTGCCCCTCTTTTTTTCTCCAATCCTGGTCTGTAGCTACTCTAATTTTTTTTTTTTTTTTTGGCCCTATAGGCATGAAGACTTGACCCCAGGAATTCCCTCCAGCCCTGGAGGACAGGCATGTCTTGCCAGTGATCATCCAATCATATACTGTCTTTCTCCATGCCTGTCTCCACTTGCCAGGCTGAAAGCTCCTTAAGGGCAGAAACAAGCCTTCCTGGTTTTGTATTCCCATACCTAGCATGGTGCACAGTAGGTGCTTAAGAGACATATGTTAACTAAACATTAAGGGAAGCTTATTTGGCTCGCTGCTGACAGATGTAGGGCATTTGCCACTGGTTTATGGAGTAAATTGTGCTTCCCAGGTTTTTCAGGTAGGAGAAAGAGAAGTAAGAGGGAAGCACAAATGTCTGTCTCTCCTGGAAACCAGAATCTAGAGTCTTCACCCCGCAGCCATTGGAAAAGTAATTTATCCCTGCCAGGAAAACATGGGCACCAAGCCACATAGCAACGTCTCTCCCTCCACAAATTAATCATGATTCCGGTGTTAATTCCATAAATAATTCATGAAGTCAAATATAAAATATCACAACACTCCCATCAGCTATACTGTGCAGCATCATACGCGGGAGAAATTTAAACATAAACCTGGAAGCTTCTCCAGTTTGCAGGAAGTTCTGATATGGCTAAATGCACATTAAATTTACCCAAATGCCCTTTTAAAATAAATATTCATTGAACACCCTGTCTGTGCTAGGTACGATGCTGGGTGAAACCGAATAAAGGACAGTCTCTGCAGACAGTCCTTTATAAAGGACACGGTCTCTCCCCTGCAGTCAAGAAGAGGAAGCCACAAAACATCACCGAATGTTAAACGCTGAGCAGACAACACAGCAAGGTTGTATATATAGCACAGTGGCTAAGTCTCTGTGCTGTGCAAACAAACCTGGATTCTAATACCAATTCTTAGTTGTGTACCCTCAAGCCAGTTAAGCCACAGTGTCCTGTCTCCTCATCTGTTAAGTGGTATGATGACAGTAATAGTATCTGTGTCACAGGGTTGGCCTACAGAAAGAAGGCAATTAATGTTGGAGATTAACATGATTAGCACTGCAACATTAACATTACAATATATAACACACTCTCTGGGAGGCAGAGAAGGTTTCTTGGAGAACGTTTCAAAGGCTGCCTGGGGGAGAATGAGAAATGTGGGAAAAAAATAAAAGTTCCATATTTTGTTAGGCTTAGCGCAAAATCAAAGTGCAAGTCCCATTTTTTTGTGTTTTTCTTTTAACTAAGACTTCAGGCAGCCTACAGAATGGGAGAAAAGTTTTGCAATCTATCCATCTGACAAAGGGCTAATATCCAGAATCTACAAAGAAGGTAAATACATTTACAAGAAAAAAACTACCCCATCAAAAAGTGGGCAAAGGATATGAACCGACATTTCTCAAAAGAAGACATTTATGCAGTCAACAAACATATGAAAAAAAGCTCAACGCTGGTCATTAGAGAAATGTAAATCAAAACCACAATGAGATACCATCTCATGCCCCTTAGAATGGAGATCATTAAAAAGTCCAGAAACAACAGATGCTGGAGAGAATGTGGAGAAATAGGAATACTTTTGCACTGTTGGAGGGAGTGCAAATTAGCTCAACCATTGTGGAAGACAGTGTGCCAATTCCTCAAGGACCTAGAAATAGAAATTCCATTTGACCCAGCAATCCCATTACTGGGTATATACCCAAAGGATTATAAATCATTCTCCCATAAAGACGCATGCACACCTATGTTGATTGCAGCACTGTTCACAAAAGCAAAGACTTGGAACCAACCCAAATGCCCCTAATAGACTGAATAAAGAAAATGTGGCACATACATACCATGGAATACTATGCAGCCATAAAAAAGAATGAGTTCATGTCCTTTGCAGGGACATGGATGAAGGTGGAAACCTTCATCATTCTCAGCAAACTAACACAAGAACAGAAAACCAAACACTGCATGTTCTCACTCATAGGTAGGAGTTGAACAATGAGAACACATGGCCACAGGGAGGGCAACATCACACATCAGGGCCTATTGGGGGATGGGGGGTAAGGGGAGGGAGAGCATTAGGAGAAATATCTGATGTAAATGACGGGTTGATGGGTGCAGCAAACCACCATGGCACGTGTAAACCTATGTAACAAACCTGTACGTTCTGTACATATACCCCAGAACTTAATTTAAAAAAAAAAAAAAAGACTTCCAAAAGAGTGACAGCAGAGCATTAAAGCAAGTCAAAGTCCTTCTGAAAAAAATAAACACTGGGCACCTGCATAGGTCATAGCCTCAGATGCTATCCCTGAGAGAAGGCATGCTCCCTACAGTCCCAAGCATGGGATCGGTACTTGCACTGCAGAACAGGTGGTTTTGACTTCCTAGAGACCAAATTCTAACCCTCAGCCATCTCACAAATGATGTTTCTGACTGAACTGCAGCATCAGAATTCACTTTCAAATTCAAGGTAGCCAGATAATCCACTTGCTAAAATCAGGTTGTGTGCACATATATAAATGATGTAAATGCACCTCCCTTTCCTCTGATGCTCTCTGTCATGCACAAGGAAATGCATGAGGCCACTTCCCCAGGTCCCTTACTGGGTCTTAGACTCCTTGGGGGGAAAAAAATTTTCAATGGAAATTACCAAGTCTGAGAATCAGGACCCCTGGGAACCAGCTCCAGGCCCACCACTCAGGGCAAGTCACCTTGTGTCTTCAAACACCAGTGTCCTCGCCTGTGAATTGCAGAGATAGAATCACTGATCTCTAAAGTTCTTTCTGGATAGGCTATTCCATATTTCTGTGGAATAGCAGCAGGTGAAAGAAATAAAAGCCTGCAAAGCCGGAGTAAAGTAATAATAATTTTAAAACAAGCCCTATGCCTGCTGATTTTTTAATATACCATTTCTTGTCTGGAAAAAAAAACATATTATGCAAAATAAAAAGCTGTTGAAAATTCCCATAATGTCCCCGTGTGTGTTTCATTTAGCAGGTGTGGTGTATTTCATGCCATTAAGCCTTTGTTTAATAGGGGCTCTGAAGCCCAATCACTGATAATACTCTTATTTAGACCACTCAGCATGAGAAGCATATATTTCCTGTACATCATTGGCTGGTTTTATTGCTTAAAACATTTGCATAAAGCCGAACAATTATCCCCAGGGGATGGATCATTTGCTCCTGCTTTTCCTTACCTGAAGTTGCCATCCTTCAAACCCCCTTCTTGGAATCACCTCCCTGGAGCTCAGTTGTGAAATTATCCACTGAGTAACAAAGCCCAGGAACTTGGGCAGACTCCCAAAGGCCTCTAGGTTGAGGGCTTTCTTCTCTAGAAACTCACCTGAGGGATCTGGCATCTTAGAACCGTGGTTCTCAAACGGTAGTGTGCGTGGGAATTACGTGGAGGGCTTCTTAAACACAATTTCGGGGCTCCACTCCAAGTTTCTGATTCAGGAGATCTGGGGTGGGGCCTGAGCATTTGCCATTCTAACAAATTCCTAATGATGCTGATGTTGCAGTCCCAGAACCACACTGTGAGAACCACTGTATTTAAAAGAAGAATATTAATTGTATCAAGGTCCTGGCCAACTCATAAGATAAAGACCTAAACCACAGTCAGGTAAAAGCTTGCCTTGCTAATGAATGAAAGGCAGGGTTCTTAGAAATGCTCTAAGGTCGGGCCTCCCCTAAAGGGGGACTCACTATCTTCCAACTAGACTTCAACCGCTACATAGAGAGATGACTGTTTTCCTGACAGTCATTCATTTCTGGATACTGTGGGACACTGGAAGGAGAGAACCAATGGCTCACTGCTCACGGAAGTCTTTGGTCTGCCATGAAAAGAGTCTTCACTCTCAGCCTCCAGCATAAGCACATTTCTCCGAGGTTGCGCTGCTCCCTAAATCCTTAAGCCATCAGCAGCAGCAGCAGCATCTGTGAGCTTGTTAGAAACGCAGAATCTTAGACCCCAACCCAGTTCTACTGAACCATATTCTGGCTTGATTTAACAAGATTCCTAGCAATTTGCATTCACATTAAAGTTTGAGAGGCACTTCTCTAAGTACCGTGGGGATGGAGAGAAACACCTCTGACACCAAAGAGATAGATTTCCAAAGGTGAGTCTCCTTCTCTTGTGGATTTTAGCCTGGTTGGAGTCTAACTTGAAGAGAGAAAAGACATACACAGACATTAACACTACTCTGCATCTCCCAATCCAGACCTATTGCAGCCAGGTGTGTTCTTCAGGTCTACGCCTGAAACGGGGTTGAAAGTTCAGGTGCCTGAAAGTGCCAGGTAGCAAGTAATCGATGCATGAATCAGGCCTAATGTAAGACAAGAGTGGAGAGTTCATTCTCTCCTCAAGGTTTTCAGCTTCAAAATTTTGAAAACACCGTGCTTGCCAAACAGAAGTGTTAGTAGGCTGGGCTGCAGGGCTGCGAGTTTTTGATCCTTGAACTAAAGTGTAATAGTATTAGCTAAAACGTACTGACCACTTACTACAAGTAGACACTGTTACCATTAACCCCATTTTCCACTTGGGAAAACGGAGGCATAGGCAGACCAAGTAACTTGTCTCCAAACCTTGCAGCTAAGGAAGAGCAGAGCTGAGATTTGAACACAGGCAGTGTGGCCACAGGAATGCCCACCTCCTGTAGCAAGGGCCACTTCTGTGGGAAAGAGTGGCACCTGTCCTGAAGATAGGTAGAAGCAGATTCTATTAGAAGAAACCAGAGTTGTCAGGTGGTCTTAGGTGGAACAAACATAATTGACCACCCAAACTGGGATGCTTTTGAGACTAAAAGTGGCATTATTAATAACTATGTACGGACAACAGGTATACGCCAGGATGGTCCCCAACAAATGGGGAATGTGGGAGGACCCATAGGTGAGCTCTCTGACTGATCCAAGGGCTTAGGATGGTCTCTGCCACGCAGAGGACAGGCAGGAGCCAAACAGGGAGCAGGCCCTGAGTGGAGGATAAAGAAACTACACCTGGTGGATCACCTGAGGTCAGGAGTTCGAGACCAGCCTAGCCAACATGGTGAAACCCCCGTCTCTACTAAAAATACAAAAATTAGCCGGGCATAGTGGTGGGTGCCTGTAATACCAGCTACTCAGAGGCTGAGACAGGGGAATCGCTTGAACCTGGGAGGCGGAGGGTGCAGTGAGTTGAGATCGCGCCACTGCACCCCAGCCTAGGCAACAAAAAGCAAAACTCTGTCTCAAAAAAAAAAGAAAAGAAAGAAACCACACCTGAAAGCAAGACCATCTCACTGTTAGGGGTCCTTTCCTCCATCTCTGCCTGTTTTTCTTTTGTTATCCTCAAACTCAGGTAAAGATTTGTTAAAGTACCTCTGACTCACCCCAGCTGTCACCCAAGTCATTGGACAGAAACCCCCAAGGAGAAGCACAGAGCATGGAGCACGGCCCACTCTTCCCTGTCTGCCTCACGGAGACTCCCCTCTGTTATTATCCATGGAGGATAAAGAGGGAACTCGACCTAAAATTACAATTCCCTCTTAAAGTCTCTGCAGTCAGGACCCTATCCTGGAATCTATGACCCTATCCTGGAATCGTACCTTGATCATTTTCAAAGAGTTTTCACATGCCTTTCTTATTTTGCTTTGGCCACAACATGGGTGACAGTTTACACTAACTCCATTTTATGCACGAGGCGCAGACAAGAGCAGTGAAATCAACCAATTCTGAAATGGAGACAATCAAACCTGATGGAAATCAGGTTTGATTGGGCTGGGTCCATTAACTGGGAATCATTACCATTTGTTTCCTTGAGGAACTCTCACAGTGACTCTTGGGTGTTTCCTCTTGAGTAAATAAAACGAGTAGGGAAGCATCTTTGTTTTGCGGAACTGGGTTTGGGCGGCAGGTCCACACAGGAAGCAGCCCCTGGACGGTACCCAGTCTGTGCTCAGCCTCTGCCTCTCCCGGCTGCCAGCAGCTGCCCTTCCTGACAGCCCCAGCCACCCAGATGGCACCAAGAGCCTAATTGCCATTGTTAGTACTCACGGCTCACTCCAAAAGAGGAGAGAGGAACAGGCAGCAGAGAAAACAGCCCTTCTCTCTGCAGATCCACCTACTGCTAGTGTTTAATACAGATGAGCATCTAACTCTCTGACTCCTGTGTCCACAGGAAAGCACTGGAAGCCCCTTTTTGCTTCAGGAACCATATGGAAGCCATTAGGAAGGGTGCCCTTGCCACTTATTGGCCCAACTCTGCTGAAGAGACATTAGCCTCAAAAATGAAAAAGCCTGACATGACCAAGTCGTGGTGAACATGTGGTCATTCTGGATCTCTTACACAGCACTCTGCTGAGGAGCCTGGAAAGTGGAACAACCACTTTGGAAAACTGTATGTTATCTAGTAAGGTTGAAGATATTCATTTCCAGCAACCCAGCAATTCCACTCTGAGGTGTGTACCCTATAGCAATGTGTGCCAGGATGTACAGATAGAATGTTGAAAGTAGGCTGGGTGTAGTGGCTCATGCCTGTAATCCCAGCACTTTGGGAGGCCGAGGCAGGTGGATCACCTGAGGTCAGGAGTTTGAGACCAGCCTGGACAACATGGTGAAACCCCATCTCTACTAAAAATACAAAAATTTGCTGGGCATGGTGGTGCATGCCTGTAATCCCAGCTACTAGGGAGGCTGCTGAGGCAGGAGAATCACTTGAACCTGGGAGGCGGAGGTTGCAGTGAGTGGAGATTGCCACTGCACTCCAGCCTGGGCAACAGAGCAAGACTCCATCTCAAAAAAAAAAAAAAAAAAAAAAAAGTAGTATCATTCATAATCACCACAAACTCCAAACCACCTGTATGTCCATCAGCAGATTAGATAAATAAGTTGTGGTAAAAGCAATCAATACCATTACCATTGTTATTATATGAAAATGAATAAACATAATCTTAAGCAAAAAAAAAAAAAAATGAGACAAAAGAATATACACTGTAGGATTGCACTTATATAATGTCCAAAGTCATCAAAATATCAGAATTATCCAACCACACACTATAATGTTTAGGGATGCACTTGAGTGTGGTCAACATTAAGGTAAAGCAAAGAAACTATTACCAGAAGTCAGTACAGCGTGGCTAATTCTGGGAGAAGAAAGGAATTGTAGAGGGGGATGAGGAGTTACTAAGGTGTGGGCAATATTCCATTTCTTGACCTGGGGAAGGTGGCTACCCAGTGTCCACTTCTGTATGAGGATGCCTTTGTGCATTATTCTGTTGACATGTTCCACTTCACACACACACACACACAACAGAAACTGGTAAGAAAGGCAGTTCCCCAGGGCTGATGGCAGCTGCCCCCTACTGGAACCCAAGGAAAGTGCAGGTTCAGAGGAGGTATTTGGTGGATGGGAGAAGGTGTTAAAAGGAACACAAGAGCTGTTGAGGCCTCAGAAAAAGTTGTACCCAAATCCCTTTTGGAATGTTTCTTAAAGTTTTATTCATGAGTTGTTAAGCACTTTGTTTAGCAAATCGGTTTATCCCAACCACCTCTGCGGAGGTGGCAGATGGCACTAAAGAAAGCCTCCTAAATGCAGCCGGATCTGTTTGCTCACCCTCTGCTCAGGCCTGGGCCACTGTTCCCAAGGCTCAAAGAAGCAGTCGGAGAAGGAGGGGAAGGGAGGGGGGAGAGGGGTTTATCGGCAGTCTGCAGAGTCTGTGAGGATGGAGAGAAACATGGTATTTACAAGAAACAGCAGCCCCAGAACTGAGCCTTTTCCTTTGCTGGACAGCCCCGCAAATGCACACCAGTACTGAAGCCTGGGAAACCCCAGCTGCTAAACATAACCGCTGGGGCAAGGGCAGGGGTGTGCAAGAGGCAAAAAGCATGGGGGCATTGATTTGTATGAAAATCCAACAAGGAATTGTGTAAGAGTGAGGGTGAGCACCAAGGGGATGGAATTCTTAACTCCTTGATGCAGTCAATAGTCCCATCTGGTCCTTCTGACTGTGGGAGAGAGTCTGAAGTGAGGCCTTTTCCAGGCCCTGACAATTCATCTGAAAAGGAAAAGCCGGCACAGACGTTTCCAAGGGCTTCAGTCCTGACTGGGACAGGAGGGAAGGGAAAACGGGACAATAAGACATAGCTCTATTATTTAATATTTTGTAAAATGGCATAATGGGACTATTCGTTAATCAGGTTAAAATGTGATTTTTCTCTGTGCCTCATGGTAGTGACAACCCAGTTTAATAAAAGAGCAGGCACTTGTAAGAGTCTTTGGGTCTGTGCTTTTAAGTGACACTTTGCATCTCTTACCTTTTAAAATTTGAAGATGTTTGCATTTTCCTGCACTAACAAAGACCTCCCCACAGTTCCTGAAAGATTGTTTCAGGGACTTTGGAAGCCACTTCTAATTTGTTGCCTTGAAAGAACTGTCCCCAAGCCCAAGGTTTCGGGCCAGGCACAGTGGCTCACATTTATAATTCCAGCACTTTGGAAGGCTGGGCAGGAAGATTGCTTGAGCCCAGGAGTTCAAGACCAGCCTGGGCAACATAGTGAGACCCTGTCTCTACCAAAAAAACGGCTTTAAAATTATCCAGGCATGATTGTATGTGCCTGTAGTCCCAGCTACGCAGGAGGCTGAGGTGGGAAGATCGCTTGAACCTGGAAGGTCCAGGCTGAAGTAAGCTGTGCTCATGCCACTGCACTCCAGCCTGGGCAACAGAGTGAGACCCTGTTTCAAAA
>NW_016107768.1:611970-622575 GCF_001604975.1 Cebus imitator | reverse complement strand
AAAAAAAAAAAAAAAAAAGGCTACAAGAAATAGGTTACCTATAACTCTCCATTATTCCCCAAACATGTGTTAAGTGCTGACTAGATGCCAGGCCTGGAGTGCACTCTGCCTCTCAGTGGAGCTGACCTCTGTGGGGAAGGAGAGTGAGACAGTGTGATTTGGGGTGGTGAACACTCTGATGCGTGAGGGCAGGGCATGCTGGGCATGTGAAAGGGGCACCTCACCCAGGCTCAGAGGCTCAGGAAAGGCTGCCCAGAAGCAGTGACGTTCAAACTGAGATCTGGAGGAGAAGCAGAAGCTCGCCGGGTAAATGGCAGAGGCCAGCAGTGTTCCGGGTAGAGGAAAAGGCCCATACAAAGGCCTGAAGAGAGGAGAAAGATGGCATGCCCAGGCTTAGAGCGGGCAACTGAGGAACAGGGAGAAATGATCCCAGAAGCAGGAGACTCCAGATCATGAGGGACCTGGAGGCCGTCGGAAAGAGTCAACCTTTGTTCTAAATTCATGAGAAACCTCTGAATGGTTGGGAACAGATTTCTGGATTAGAAAGATACCATTGTGTAGAGCTCGGATTAGGGGGAAAACAAGACAGGCATCAGGGAGACAGGTGGGAAGCTTCCTCTGTATCCTAACGTGAGATGACAGTGAGTAGAACCAGGAAGTGAGGCTGAATGGGGACTGGGGACACAGGAGAGGAAGGGCTATGCCTATTTTGCCTCACTCCCCTGGTAAAAGAAAACACTTCAGAATATATTAATTTCCAAGACAAGCAATCAATCGCTTTCTGTTAAGTGTGACTGTGTACCTACTATGCACCAGCATGGAGCAGTGCATGGACCGTTGCTTCAACAACGCCGAGAGGCCGCTCAGCAGGCGTGCTAACACAGCACCATTCCAGCCTCGTGGGCAAGGGCTCTGGGGTCAACCTGGGTTTAAATTCTGGCTCCACTTACTCTCTATGTGACCAGAGACATAGTATTTAATCACTTTAAACTTATTCTCCTCTAAATAAAGTGGGAGAAAAGTGCCTGCCTTTTAGGTTTGTTGGGAAAATTAATTGGGATAACACAAGCAAAGAGTCCGGTGCGGTACCAGGCACAAAATAGTTGTTCCATAAATGCAGCTGGTGCTGCTGGTGGTGACGGTGGCGGTGGTGATGGTGGTGGTAGTGAACTTTTCAATACTGCTTTCAGTTCTACAAATCCTGTTTTAGCATAGCTGGTAAATCCTATGCAGGCATGCGAATATCGTTCTCTGCAATTTTCCTGTGGCTGCCATGCAAGAGGAAGCCAATGCTGTGGTCCCGAGTGCCCCGCCAACAACAGAGCACAGTTCAAAAGAACATTGATCAGACACTTACAGGAGTGGGCATGCAGTGAGCAGTGAGATGCTGCCAGCATCCGCATGGTCACCTGAAGATGGTGACAATGACATCTCTGAAATACAGGTAACTCTTTACTCTCAGATTCCATACCCAAGAAGATACACAGTGGGTCTAAACAGCTTCACTGAGCAACACAGGGGTATAAACTGACAATAAGAAGGCCAGGAACACAGCCTGGATTGCAAAAAACACTACATGCATGGAGCTGAAAACATTCCCCTATAACACATTGCTGAGCGCTGCCCTGAACGCTGTTGCCTAGGCAGCCGAACATCCAATGATGGACTGTGGAACAAGGAAATAGGAAAACAGACCGAGAAAAATGGCATGACCTTTGGGAGACTGAAAAGCAGAATGAGGCCAGAGCTACATTTAGCTCCACGCTAAACCTACGCTTTATAGACCAAGAGTGTCTGACTTTCTTCTGAGCCCCACTATCTGCTTTTTTAATTTTTTTTTAACTTTGCCAACAACAGGTCAAAACAGAATCATCCTCAAGTGCTCCAACACTGAAGCGAATCAAGCTGCAACTCAGCCCCATGGGGCTGAAACCATATGGAAGATGGATGTAATAATAGCGAGGCAGTAGAAAATGTTTTGAGATTTTAAGCAACGTTCTCGTGCCCTGCAATACCTTCCGTCCTTCTACCCACCTCTTTCTCCCCAGGCAGACACTTCAGCATCTAGCACTTATAGCCTCAGGAAAGGAATGGCACGGCAGAATCGCTGAGAGAAAGAAAAAGTCAATTCCTGATGTGGGAGTTTCAAATCCGAAACTCACAACTGAGTTTAAGGTGAAGACTTTTGCATTCCAAAAGCTTAGGAGAAAGCTATTGTTTTAAGGAGTTCAGTAGAGAAGATGGGTGCAGTCAAAGAGGAAGTGAAGGCAGCTGGGCACAGGTGTGTATCCCCACCACACCCCCTGGTAAGTGCTGGTGGGGAGGGCCCCATAAAGACCCCCACAGGGATTTTAGAGGATGAGAGAGCTTTCCAAGGGAAGGCAACAAGAAGTAAGGCAGTGGCCTGGGATGGCTGTGTAGGGACTGAGGCAGGCAGACTCGAGAGAGCCTTGCACAGCTTCCCTACTCCCAGCATGTGGGGAGCAAGTAGATCTTCCATGTGTCCAAAAAAAAGAACAGAAATGACCAAGTAAAAGACACATCTGGAGAGGCCTTGCAGATGAGAGGAGAAAACGCAACCACCATCTTTGCAGACAGAAGCCCCGAGAGCTGATGGGAACGGAAGGGAGGGAGAGCAGGAGGTCATAGCTACCAAGAACCAGACCTCCTCCCCAAAGAATCAAGTAGGCTGAGATCCCGAATTGATTGAGTTTAAATTTCCCCGACCTGGCTGAATAGAGACTTTAAAAATAAAAACAGAAGAAAAAAACAAGAAGTCACATAGCACATTTTTGCACACCTATGTGGCATGACACAGTACTATCCTACCCATTGTTATTAGTGAGTATGAGAGCTGCCCCTGGTGAATCACCTACTATATGCCAGCCACCGAGAGTGGCACATTGTACCAAGCCCTGTATAAAAATTATCCTCATTATTTCTCCAAATAATATTCTGAGGTGGGATATTATTCTCTCACTTTTAAAAATAAGAAAACTGAAGCAGAGATTTGAGTACCTTGCCTACAACCTCACAGTTATTAAGCAGATCTGGAATTTTACCCAGGTCTTTCTCTACACTGGGGCATAGCCAAGTGGCTTTTGCTTGACTAATAGACCTGGCACAACCATAGACAGCAGGGATAGAAGGAGGTGCCGAAATTCACATCACACAGTGAGGCATACTGGCAAGGGCTGTGTTGCCACCCTTATTCGCATAAATGAGCTGACCTCTCATGGGCGAGCACCTCAGTGACTCAGCATCAGTGAAACGTGTTCTTGCCAGGATTGGCGATGGATTTCCCATAACTCCTCAAGCCCGTGCACATATAAATGTTTGCACACACAGTAATCCCAGGCAGGGAGGTGTTAGCCCTGCCAGGCTGCAGATGCCCCTTGACACCGCAGCCTGGCCCAGGACCAGCTCAGGCACCTGGAAGGACAGACCCAACAGGAGTTTTGTTTGTGTTTTAAGAGATATCACAAATCCCTGTTCAATATGCATTTAGGGATGATTTATCATTTGCTCAATGAGCTGATAGCTTCCTGCACTCTTTGATTTTAGGCCTCTCATCCTGCCTGGTGGAAATGATGATGGCAAGGCAGCAAGCCCTGTCACAGGCTGGGAAGGAGTTATTTCAGACTGGCAAGGAAATAATCCTTTAAGTAACAGATTTGAGCTAAAAGCGGAGTTTTGCCCTAAACAGAGTCATTTATATAAAGTCATTGGCTTCCATCATGCACATCCTCTGCTTCCAAAGAGTAAGATTCCAATCAGGATGTGGTTTCCCCCACACAAGGATATTTGAGGACCATCTGAAGGTTGCAATTCAGATTGCAAGCATTCAGTGCTTAATTGTCACTATAGCTAACAGCAAATCCTTTTTCTTCCAAATTAAATCCTCCCTTCTAAATCCTAAAACCAATATCTTCAGTCCTTTTTACTTTTTTTCATTCCTTGTGCATCAAAATCCATATTATGTTGATTCTCCCTCCCCAGTAATCCCCAAAAGTGTCCCTTCCCTGCTCCGTAGTTAAGCCCCGCATTCAAGTATAAATCCATTCCTATAACAATTGATCCAGCCTCTCTAGCATGGCCCACCCAGACTTTCTGCTTCTGTGTTAGTTTCCCTTTAACTTTTTCAGTAGGGCCCATTTTACCTTCCTCTAGTACTGCAAAAGCCCAGAGAAGCAAAAGACTCATTTCTTTAAAAAACAAAAGGAAAATATCTGAATGAAATTTGATATGGTCTTCTCCTCCTTCTTGCCTCAGACTATGGATTCATTGTTGGTAAATGAGATACATTTTCTTCCATTGACATAGCACCCAATAATACAAGGGCACTTATTGAGCACCTGTTCTGTGCCACACATGAACCCTGCATGATGCTGGCGATATAAACATGTGTTCTTGCCAGGACTGGCAGTGGATTTTCTGTAATTCCTCACGCCCATCCACACATAAGCACACACACAGCATGTGGGGGCAGGGAGGGTTTTTAGGCCTGCATGCCTCCAGGTGTCTCCCTGCATCCCCACCTGAATGCATACAGTCTGAACTGCAACCTTCAGAATGGCCCTCAAATATCTCAGCATGCAAGGAAACTCCTCAGAATTAGAATCCTACTCTCTGTGAGGTGAGAATGTGCATTAACGGAAGCCAATGATTATAAATGATACCGCTTAAGGGATATAAAAATAAAAATAATAAAACACAAGCTCACATTTAACATGCAGAAAATGGGCATGTTCACAACAACGCATAAATACTTCTAACTCCAGCTCTCAGCTTAGGAAGATGATCTTTCTCACTTCTTTGTACTTCCATCTGAGCACTTACTCACAATGAATTGTAATTGCTGGATAACCTACCTATTTCTGCCACTAAACAATGAGTTCCTTGAAAGCAACTGCTTTATTCGCTGTTGAGTCCCCAGTATCTGCCACAGTGCTTTGTACCTGGTAACAAGTATGTGCTCAGTGACCATTTCTTGATAAATGAATGAACGAACTAATAAGTGAAGCGCTGTAAGAACAAATAAAGGTGGATTAGGAAAGACTTCAGGAGAGGTAAAGCCTGAGCAGTGCAAAGGCTTGGAAGTGTGAAACTTTTTCAGGCACTAATGGAATGGCAGGTAAATGAATGCACTGGAGCACTGGACCAGTCAGCCTCAGGAAACCAAGCTGGACAGCAGGTAGGGCCAGGCTGGGAAGAGCCTCGTGCACTCAGGAGGTTGGATAGAATCCTGTGTAATAAGGACCTTGGCGTTCTGTCCTCCCAGTGTCCTCCAACCCTCTCAAATTACTCCTTCTCCTTCTGGTAAACATACCAACATATAGCTGCCTTTCATTCAGGAGAGGAAAGTGTGATGGAAATAGAATTTCCTAAGGTCCACTCAACAACAAAATAACCCCAAACAACACAATTTAAAAATAGGCAAAGAGCTTCAATAGCCATTTCTCCAAGGACGATATAGAGATGGCCAATACATATCTGAAAGACACTCAACATCCCTAGTCATTAGAGAAATGCAAATCAAAATCACCAGATACTACTTTACACCCATTAGGATGACTACTAGCAAATAAACAGAAAACGGCATGTATCGGTGAGGATGTGGAGAAATTGGAGCCCTTGGGCATTGTTAGCGGGAAGGTGAAATGGTAATACCACCGCAGAAAACAAGATGGTGGGTCCTCAAAACTTTAAACACAGAATTACTGTATGATCCAACAATTCCACTTCTGGGTATATACCCATCTACCCAAGAGCAAAAGGTAGACACAACCCAAATGTCACCAATATGATTAGATAAATGTGGCATATACATACAATGGAATATTATTCATCCTTACAAAAAGAAGAAAGGAAGGAAATTCTGATACACAGTACAATGTGGATGAACCTTAAAAACATTATGCCAAGTAAAATAAGCCAGATACCAAAGAACAAATATTGTGTGATCCCACTTATGAGGCACCTACAAGTGGCAAATTCATAGACAGAAAGTAGGATAGAGGTTAAGTGGCTCAGAGTAGAGGAAATGGAGAGTTATTAGTTAATGGCTATGGAGTTTCAATATGGGATGATGAAAAATATCTAGAGATAGAGAATGGTGATAGTCACACAATATCATGAACTTAATGCTGCCGAAATATACATTTCAACGTGGTTAAAATGATAAGTTTTATGTTAAGCATATTTAACCACAATAAAAATATTAAAATTAAAAGTTTCTAAGGCCAGGCCAGGCACAGTTGCGCACACCTGTAATGGCAGCACTTTGTGAGGCCAAGGTGGGCGGATCGCCTGAGGTCGGGTGTTCAAGACCAGCCTGGCCAGCATGGTGAAACCGTGTCCCTCCTAAAAATAAAAAAATTAGCCAGAGATGGTGGCAGGCTCCTGTAATCCCAGCTACTCATGAAGCTGAGACAGGAGAATCATTTGAACTCTGGAGGCAGAGGTTGCGGTGAGCCAAGATTGCACCATTGCACTCTAGCCTCAGCAACAGAGTGATATTCCATCTCAAAAAAAAAAAAAAAAAAAAAAGTTTCTAAGGTCTTGTTTTTTCTTTGACATGGCAAATTTGAGGGACTGGGGAGCATCCCATTTTCACCAAATCTCCTCATTTTCTCTGCCAATTATAATGCTGGAACATACTGTTTTGGGTACTTCCTCTGTTACCCACTGAACCTCTTCACCTCTTCAAATTCTTAATGAATGTGAGTCTTTCCATGACACATTTCCGTCATCTTCCAGCTTTGAAGTGCTTTTCAGAATTCAGTGGGCTCAGAGGTGAAAACATAGCACCTCTTACAATTAGGTTTACTTGTTTCCCACTAATGATTTTACCTAAATTACCCACCTAGGATGCCAAATTTTTAGCACTTAGTGTTTTGGAATACATTAAAAGAACTGTCTGCAACCCATAAGTAAGAAGTATAATTTGCTCACCTACAGGTGAGCAGGGGACTGCCATGACCCCTTGAGGGAGGGTTTTTACCAATTTGTGAGAGAAAGAAAATGTCTGCTTCTTGCCCTCAAGAAGTGCCGTGTCTGGCCAGCCTCCTTTAACAGCCAAGTTACCCAAATTTCTTGAAGGGATGGTGTTTGGGGCAGGCAGGAAGGCAAACAGAGGTGCCCTCAGGGACCATTGCACAGCACCTGTGGTTCTTCATACTGAATATTAGTCAGTCATAGGTAATCTTTTGAAACATTAACTGATGTTCGCCAGTGTTTCCCATAATTGCAATACTTTCCACCACTCAGGCAGATGAGAATTCTGTTTTTGTCTCCTCAGGGAAGGGCTGACATAGAAGAAAATGAGAGCAATAGTTTGAGAGAAAAGAGTTTTGAGTTTCAAAAGCCTAGGACTTGGGGCATAAACAAAAGACTTGGAATAAAATGTGATCAGTCAGAGCCAGTTTTTCCTGTTCCTAAGAGCCAGATAAAGTTTGTCCCAAATGAGGAAAGGAAAAAAGAACAAGAGGTTTAGAAACCTCTAAGCCTCTGAGAAGGGCTCTGTTCCCTGCCCCTGCCCAAATCAACCCACATCAGTTACCCCCAGAGAATGCCAGGGCCTCCTTCGTCCATGCCCCAAGAACCCAAAGACCTGGCAAGACCACCGAGTGCCCACCATCAGCTGAAGACAGGAGCAGTAGAGGAGACATGCTGGGTTGCGTGTGAAGGTGGAAGGTCTTGGTCAGCTCTCTGAGTTTCCTGTGGCCCCAGAATGGCCAGGGAGCAACAGTCATGAGCATGTGTCAGGAAAGCAGCTAAAAGAGAACCAGGCAGGGAGAAGACATGGTTGGCACACATTCCCAGGTGCGATCCAGGTGGATAAATAACTGGTCACCACCTAAGAACAAGGATGTCTTAGCAAGTGTGTGTTGACAGATGGTGACTCAGAACCAGAGACCCCCTCCTCCATCACGTTCTGTGAAGGATACAAAGCCCCTCCACCCACCAGCCCAAGTATGGCCCCTATCCCAGGAAAGGGAGAGGAGACTCTGAATTCATTTAAATTAAGTTTCTGCCTCTTTGTGCAACAAAAATTCAAATGAGAGATTCTGAAGTGATGGAGGTAACAGAGTAGTTCCATCTCTTAGAAACCTGAATTTGTGGTCTCTGATTCACGCCTGCTACATATGAATGTGTGTGTTGCTTGTTAATATCCAATGAAGTCATGTTTGACTCAAGGGTTATGTTCTAAAATTGGCCCACGAAGTGAAAGCCAATTGTATATTCACAATTACCCTTGAAAAACTCTTAATTTACTTATAAAAATAGAGTACTGTGCCATCATTCAATAAATTCAAAGCAGCCAGCTTTTTCTCCAGCTTTGAAACAGATTGATGGTTTCTGTTTTCCAATTGAGCACCAAATATAATAACTGGCTTTTGTTTAGAAGTATGTTCCTCAAAAAAATAAGCATTTTATCTTAAAATGCTAAAATCACACACATGATTTCATCACATAAAGCAACCAAGACCTGGTAAAGAAAACAGAGTCCTGTGTTCCCATCTCACTTTAGGGTACCCTATCCTGAGGGGAAATGCAAGGAGAATCTGACCCACAACTTAAATTGTCATTTACTCCTTCTCAGAGGGCCTAATGCTGAATTCACATGCATGAGCCTTCTCCATATTTTGTGTGGCCTGTGTTAGCAGCACCTTTAAACCTAACTTATGTAGGGGTGATAACAGAGGCGTTAGAACCACAGCACTTCCATCTTGAGTAGGGGCTGGGTAAAATGAGGCTGAGGCCTGCAGGGCTGCATCCTGAGGAGGTTAGGCATTCTTGGTAACAGGCTGAGATAGGAGATCACAAGGTACACAAAGACCCTGCTAATTAAACAGGATGCAGTAAAGAAGCCAGCCAAAACCCACCAAATCCAGGATGGCTACACAAGTGGCCTCTGATTATCCTCACTGCTCATTATATGCTAATTATAACACATTAGCATGCTAAAGGGAACTCCGACAAGCACCATGACAGCTTACAAATGCCATGGCAAAGTCTAGAAGTTACTCTACATGGTCTAAAAGGAAGAGGAATCCTTAGTTCCAGGAAATCCCCACCCCTTTCCCAGAAAACTCGTGAGTAACAGGTCCCTAGTTTAGCATATGATCAAGAAATAAGCATAAGAATAACCAACCAGCAGTCCTGGGGGCTGCTCTCCCTACGGAGCAGCCATTCCTTCGCTTCTTCGCTTCTGTAATAAACTTGTTTTCACTTTACTCTGCGGACTTGCCCCAAATGTTTTCTTGTATGAGATCCAAGAATCCTCTCTGTGATTTGGATCAGGACCCCTTTCCAGCAACAGTGATACTTATGTGAGATGAACATTCTGGAAACTGTATATCAGCTGTAACTTCACACCAAACTTGGGGTGAGACTTATTACTTCTTCACATTCACCAAAAGACCCACTCATTCCAAAACATTCTTCAGACATGTTTTCCTGAAGGTTTTGCAGCTGAGTAAGAGGAAGCGTTTGTATCACACAGAGCGCAGCTCTATGTCAAATATCCCCATGAATGTCCCTCTCCAGCCTGACAGACACTGAGTCCTCTTTCCTTCATCACCATCCCTGTCCAGCATTTGGCCCTCCAGGGCCCCACCTTTCATACCCGTTCTTCTTCCCACATTTCTCAATCTCTCCATATTTTGCATATAGACTTCATCAGTTCAAACTTACATTCTCCCCGCCATCACGCCTCTTAACTAAGACACCTCTACCTACCAGAACCCACTGCCTTAAAAGGTAAAGGAAAATGGGTAACCTTTTATTTTCTATTACACATCTATCATACATTAGCTCATAAATATAATCTGAATATAATTCACCACCTTGACAGCTACCACTTATTATTGAGCTAAATATGCTAGATGCCTTATATTTGTTTCGCAGTTACTTCCTACAATAATTCCTGGAATGGTCTCCAATTCACCAACAAGGTAACTAAGGATCAAACAGTTGAAAGTACAGTCTTATGTCCCAAGTCACACAGCTCAACCTAAAGTCCATAAGTTTATTTACCACACTAGGCTGCCTTCTGCCAGGAAGAGTAAATCCAAATCCAACAGTTCAAGCTTCTGTTTCATACCAGATTTGTCTAGGCAGCCAAATTTTCAGATAATCCACTCTGGAGTGATAGCTAAAGACACAACCACATTAACCAGGATAACAGTGCTGAAGAAGAAAACTACAGAAAATGGCCGTTTAGGAACAGCTCAGGATCGCAGCTCCCAGTGAAAGTGCAGAGGGTGAGTGGACACCGCGTTTTTATTGCCCACAGACTAGGAAATTCCCGGGCAGAGGTGCTCCACGGTCACCAGCGCGGCTGTTTCGGCCAGCGCGGCTGTGCCAGCCAGCGCCGCCGCTTTGCCCCGCGCGGCTGCTTTGTCGGCGCCCCGGAGCCGCGTTTCTCCGTACAAAATACACTGGTCCGGGGGCCCTTTAGACTGGCGATTGGAGCCACGGGAAGTCGCCCGTACGCCGGCTCAAAAAGGGGACTGAGCAGAGAACCAGGACAGTAGATTCCAGGGGAAAAAACAAAAAAAAGCGCCACAAACCTCAGTGCCGCTGTTTAAGCCAGCGCAG
>NW_016107768.1:597871-605948 GCF_001604975.1 Cebus imitator | reverse complement strand
AATAAAATAAATAAATGGGAAAAAAAAAAAAAGAAAACTACAACAAATACTGTTAGCCAGCTAGTCTAACCTCATCTACACATCTTCCAGTTAGGAGGGGCTACCTACATAATTCTGACCCATGACATATAAATGGAGGTCACTGTATGGGGCTTCCAGGAAAGCTCTTCAGAAGAGACACACCAAGCCTTCCCTCATCTCCCTGCCTAAAACACAGATGCCATGCCCAGAGGTGCGGCAGCCGTCTCGTGCCCAGAAAGACAAAAGCCATCTCCTGAGATGATATCATGGAAAGGAGGAAAGAATCCTGAGAATACGGCTGAGACATATTTCAATTCCAGATCATTTACCCTGGTCTCATGGAAGGGAAAAAAAAAAACTCCTTATTTCCTGAAGTAAGGCTTTCTGTGACTTGTAGTCAAAGGCATTTCTAACAGATTCAGTTCTCTCTGCACTGCTTTGCAATTGATGAGTGGTCTCTTTCCTACTATCAGACACTCCTCAACAGCACTCACTAGCCAAGCACTGGCCGCTGTCCGCTGTACTCAAACCACGGTCTTCGCTTCTCAGATTAACAAAAGTCAAAGCTGTCCTACCTGGGGGGCAGAGTGGAACTTAGCAAATATTACAACTGAATGAATCAAAATTATACAGCCTGTGCCCCGGTGGAGTATGTGATTAAAGCCACTAAAATAATCACGTGCTCATGGGGAAAGTTCTTTTCATATTTTCATAAATTTTGTATTTAATGACCAACTCTTTTTGGGTAGATGGTGTCTCTGCTTAGTCCAGCAGGGGCCCCTGATGCGCAGTGAGATCTGAAAAGCAGAGTTAAGATTGGAAAGAGAAATTCTGCTGTGTCACTTTCAAACCACTAAATGGGTTCCCTAATGATTCTGGGCTAGGAGTTTTGAACATCTGAAAACCAAAGGAGACACCGAGTCTGCTAAAAAAATAAAAAAAGAAGCACGTTGGTGGTTGGCAGCCAGTCCCACGTTGAATGCCAGTGATGGGAATCGGACCTGTGCGGCATCCCCTGCTATAGGTCAGATCCCCACCAACAATAACCCACTTCCCGCTAGTGTTAATAGGAACACCACCCGGAAGCATCAGGGCTTGCCACAATCATCCTCGCACTGGGCACAGAAGGGCCCTTGGCCTTTCTGGGCAAGCGGGCAAAGAGCATCACAGGACTTGCTGCACCACAACAGGACTGGGACATATCAAAAATTTAGACATTAACCCCTATTTACAACATTTGTTCACAGCATACGGCCGAGAACCTTTTTAGTAAATCACTTGAGATAAGCTGTCTGGCCCCAAATAAAAGATGTTTGCCAATTTCTTGGTAAGGCAGAAGAAGAGCTCTTTATCAAAAGCATATTAGCATATTTTGCCTCATTAATAACTTCACTGCAGCATTAATTTGCCTAATTATCACATTTGGAATTCAACATGGTATCTAATTAATTCCGAACCCAAAAAACAAATCCAGAATGATAAAGCACACTGACATGCTCCCGCCTGTGCATTCCTTCTTTCCTCTGTGTGTGTGTTTTGTAAGCAAGTGTGTGTGCTCTCGTGTCTCCTCAGTGAGATCATATTCTTTATTCTGTCTCATGTAATAAAAATCCATTATTTTAACACAACTTTTCTGCTAATGAGGAGATTATCTCCCAGGCCTAAGAGTTTTTGTTTTCCAAGTCATCTTCAGGCCTCTTTTTTTCATTTCCTTTGCTTTCTTCTTCATCATGGGTCTTTCCTAAGATTTAAAGGAATGCAGACTTTCAGAGCCAAAAGGTCTTGACTTTGTGACACAAGGAACTGTCATCACTTTTCTCTGTCAGTCAACACCTTCCGTAAGTAAACTAAGACCGTCCACATTTTTCCCTCCAGAGAAAGGTCCTCCTAACCAATTTTCAAAAGCCCTGAGTAAACATTAGACGGCATTATCAAAAATAAAACTCAAAGCATATCAGCGGAAACTTCCTGAAAGTTTTGAGCTCTTGAAAAAAAAATGAAACTGCAGAAAACTTTCATTCCTGGGTTCAAACCAACAGCTTTTTACTCAACAGTATCACTCTCCATTCACCCATGCACCTCTTGCTTCGCACAAGGATATCTGACGGTAACAATAGACCATATGCTACCATTATAGTGGAAAAATACAGAAAAGACTTAGATCTGCATGACATTGAAGGGGGATGAAATAGTTGTTTAAGTAAATGCTCTCTCCCCTATGCCAGCTTTGGGACTGTTTTTAAAGTGTAGTTGAAGTTGTGGCTAAAGCCGGATTAGGTCAACGTACTGGGGATATTCAGACTTTTTTTTTTATTGTACTTTAGGTTCTGCGGTACATGTGCAGATCACGCAGGATTGTTGCATTGGTACATACATGGCAAGGTAGTTTGCTGCGTTCCTCCCCGCATCACCGATATCCGGTATTTCTCCCCACGTTATCTCTCCCTACCCCCGCCATCCCTCCCCTAGTCCCTCACAACTGACTGCAGTGTGTGATGCTCCCCTCCCTGTGTCCACTTGTTCTAATTGTTCAACACCCGCCTATGAATGATACCATGTGGTGTTTGATTTTCTGTTCTTGTGTCAGTTTGCTGAGAATGATGGTTATTCAGATTTTAAGAGGCATTGTGAAACACCCAATGGGAAATGCAGCTCTAGCAATCTAAGATGGAAAACATGGAGGCTGCCATCTTCAGATAATGCCTCCTAACTCAAAGAGCAGATATTTATAGACTACAAGGCCTCTCCTGCTATAGGTCCGATCCCCACCAATAATAATCTACTTCCCTACATTCTATATGAATGTGTATTTCAAATACTCCTAAACTAGAAGCTTACTAAGTTTTTTCCTCTAGACTATACTCATGACCAAGAATAGTCCAAATCCAACAGTTCAGGCAAGAATATCAGCAATGACCAAGAATAAAAGATGTAGTTGTCTTGTGAGTTGAGTTTTTCCTTCAGATACATGTAGCATCAACATGATTCTGAAAGCACTTCCAAAATGCCCAAAATGAACAGCCTTGAAACTAGTCTAGCAAGCTTCCACACTGCACAGGCCATGGTAAAAGGAAGAGCTATCTAGGTCTTGGTATCTTATCTTAATATCCTAGCATCAGGAGTAGATCACAAATTTCTCAATATTAAAGACAAAGGCCTAATGAACACATGAGCCAATAAACCTTCAACAGAAGAATTAACCCATTTCAAGCTAACCTATGAAATAACATCATCATCAATACTTTTTTATCCTGAAACTGTCAGACTGCTCATCTGAGTCACTGACCACTCCAGCCCCAGAGTCTGCCCTTTACCAAAGGGAGGATGTAATAGAACTAAATATCTGCTGGACCCCCAGCCTTATTCCCACTGACAGACACAGGCTTTGGCCAAATTATCAGTAAAAGAAGGAAAAATGTTTTAAATGCTCTCTCGTGCTCCTCTGAACATAGACACGAATCCACATCGTAAACCTGCCACACCATCAGGAAAGATTTACTGCTTATTCAGGAGACACAGAAGCCCAGAATAACAAGCGTCCAAGGTTAAATAGCATAAGCAAGGAACTGTGTGAGCAGCTCTGGCCACCTCCCGCCCCTGCATCCTCACTTCTGTGAGCCCAGGAGGCATGGAGTCACTTTTCAAACCTCGAAAATGTTTCAAAAAATAAAAAAAACCAAAAGCATTTTCTTAATCCTTCATGCTCAATAAAGACTGTACAGACATAAAATCCCTCATTTAAATGCCTGCAGTTTTAATATAAAATGTATTATGTAGGAAAAAGATTTTATTACCATTAAATGCTTGCTACAATCCAACAAAAGAAAAAACTGACCTTGATTCTAAATCTTCTGCCTTCCCCCACCAACCTTTATTATCCTCAGTGTTACTTACTGAACATACTTTCATTATTTCTCTTTCTTTTTAGAGAAGTAATGATTTTTCCCTGGAAGGTTAGAAAACGTGCATTGTTTTCTCAAGACAATCCAACAGACTGTTTTGTAAAGAAATGCTAATACAAGAATAACTTCTGCTCTGCAGACTAAAAAAAAAAAAAAAATCCCTCTATCTTAGAAAATAATAATGGCAATTGGCTGTCTCTGGTCTTGCAGATTCAATTCAGAGAACAAATAGTACGGCAAAAGGAAAGTGATATCTTAAAAAAAAAATCCTTCTGGAATTTATATTTAGAGGATCCTTAGGAAAAACAAAAAAAAAAGGATAAAAATCGTCACTCTGTCTAATGAAAATAGTCATTACTAGATGTAAAACCAAGACAGCAACTGTGACATCACTGAGGTGATGTATACCTGTCAGTTAAGGTTTCACAGATAACAAATGGCATACTCAAATTGGGCAATCCAAATGTCTTAATAAAGTGGCCAATTTACAAACGTGTGGGCAGCATTTAGTGAAAGCACAAGGGACAGTGCAGTCCCCAGGAACTAGCAACAGAAGGAAGCTGTTACTCCCCCAAAGCCCAAAGGGTAAGGAGAGGGAACAATTATTAAAACCTTGAGGGCACTGCACGGAGAAGGCCACCTGGCAGATGCTGTGGCATTCAGCAGAGAACCAGAACAGAGGGAAAACTGGGGATGTGAATACTTGATGAAGTAGTCATTAGAGGCCAGTCTGCCAGGCACAGAGCAAAGTGGAGAAGAATAGAGAATGGATCTGGAAGGCAAACAGAAGCCATCCAGCACATGAGGGCCAATGAGTTCAAACAAACACACCAACAGTAAGAAAGAAAGTAGAAACTTGATCAAACCAATCATTAAGAGCCTCATAGTAAGAATGGTGAATTCACATAAACTTCCAACATCAGACAGATCCAGATTCAAATAAAGCCCAGCTCTGCCAATAACTGCATGATGTTGAAAATCTTATACACTGAGCCTGTTTCTTCCCCTGTAAAATGGGGGTAATACTACACAAACATTCACGAATCATACCTAAGACAGAGCCAAGTACTTACTGGACTCTCGATAAATACTGGTTCTTCCACCCTCCCTACTCACACTCCTTTCTACAGAGACTTTTAATGGAACTCAGGTTACAAAGAAGAAAGAGGAGAGTCGAGTCACATGACTTTGTGGGTGCAGACACAGCTTGGTGTCACGGCATTGGAGGAATCAAGAACACCTCGTTTCTGTGGTTTTGTCCAGCAACTGTGGACCAGATAATGAGCCTGGGGTGGCCAAACTCAAAGCATTCAAAGACCCTCTCCTGCATCATGTGCTCTCCCGCTCTCCGTGGACAGCTCCTTATGAGGGCGGAATTGCTCTAGGCCTGTCATGTGCTTGGGCTACAGTGGGACTGGCAGATGTTCAGCCTCCTGCACCTTCTTTTCCTTTATTCACCTCGAATCAGAAGCAAGTGAGCACCCTAATGGGACTGACACCAGATTGTGCACAAGTCCCTTCTAAGAACCTAATGCTAGGCTCTTTGCTGAAGAACAATGTCTGTCTGTTTCCATTCATCTTCTGAGAGACTCTCCATCTCATTCCTCAGGGCTGTTCCCCCTTCCCCCAGCACAAAGTTCGGTAACTCTCTAGCTTTCGTGAGACATGAGGAAAAAAGCTTTACAGCTCTTCTGCACTAAAATGTAATAACTTTCTCCACACGGCTGCACAAAGGATTTCTCTGGGAACAAGGGACCAAGTTTCACAGTTGCATAAATATAAACTAAAGTAGAAATCCATCTTGGAGTCTGCAGGCAGAGTCAACATTCCCATTTTTCAAGAGTCTCAAGGTCATTCTTCACTATGTGTTCTTTTGGCTCGGCTTTAAAATTAAGCTGGTTAAATAATTCATGACATCATACCCATTAAAATATGAGTATTTCTACCAAAGGAAACTGCTTTTTTTTTTTCTGTTCACAGTGGAAGAGCCCCAGACAAGCCCCCACCTAGGAAAGCAGTAATGTTCTGCCACAGCAAGTGATGAAGTTTCAGAGAGAAGCTTGCAATTTCGTCTGCCACTGCACACAACCAGTTCTATCATGAAAAGCCAGCGCCATATGCCAGAGGAGACAGGTTAAGCCTCTTAAATGTTCCTGACAACAATGAGCTTTCATTTGTAAAAAGTAAACATCTGCCTCCTGGGGAAATAATCTACAAAACAATGGGGATGGTTATTTGTTTGTTTGATTTATTGTGACTGCACTAGGGGCTGAGGAGTTTCAGACATCCATGATGTGTCAAAATATGGATAATTTCTTAAACATTAAAAAAAATTGAAAGCTTTTTTTAAAGACATCAAAGAAGAGCTCTGCCTGCTATAGATACTTACAGGGAAAAGCTGATGATTTCAAAGATTAGGAAATTGACCAGAATTCAGGCATTGGCTCTGCCACTACTAGCAATGTGTCTTGGGCAAATTATTTAACTTCTCTCGGCCTTATTTTTCACATCTGTAAATGAGGGTCAAAATGGACTCATTCTACTAAGTCAAAGGGTTATTCTGAGGCGCTGATGATTTACGACTTTAGAAGTATTTTTTAAACTGTACAGAAAAACAAATGTTAAGGTGGTGGTTGGCATTAAACAGACAAAGGGGACATTTTTGCTCTACACTTTTAAAAGTCAATGGGAAAATTTATTACCTAAATGGAAAAAGAAATTTCCTCTTACTTATGAATCTTCGTTGGAAATGTCTGCATCCCCCAGCTTAATATGGCTGAGTGTGCAGGTGGCAATGATCATCTGATTGTCCCCTGTTAAAAGCAGGGACTATGGTGATCACTGGCATGGCTTGGAAGAAGGGAAGGTAATCAGCCTCATTGTCATTATCATCATCATCCATTATCATCATCATCAACCCCTATGGTTTGCAAACATCCTTTTGGTCTTCTTTAAATTTGATACCCATGAAAGCTCTAAGTGGGTATTTTTAGGCTTGTCTACAAATGAAAAAACTGAGATTCAAGCAGACTTTAGATTATGCATAAGTAGCATGGACAGTATTAAAATCCAAACCCAAAGTAGAGAAAGTAGTAATGACTGTCCCCTTCTTTTTTGTGTCCTACTGCTCCCCACACAGGCATTTAGTGCGGCACATATAAATGCCCTCTTACCTTGCTTGCTGTCTTTCTTCCCCTACCAGCTGCAGAAGGGTCTTGAGTAAGAGCCAGTCTCTTGATCACTTTGAACCCCTAATCAATCCCTAACACAAAACTTGGCACATAGAGGCACCAGAAAGTATTTCCTGAAGGAATGGGAAAAGAAAGTGAAGAGCAGAAGAGGAAAATGATAGTGGTTTTGTTCTCTTTCCTTCTTTTTCTTTCTTTTTTGCTTAACTTGTAGAAAAATCTCTCTACTTCTGAAATTCCTTAGGCTGTGGGAACAGGCCCCTCTCTTGGGCTCAATTATGGAGTCCATAGTTGGAAGGAAGCCAGTGAGTGCAACAGGATTCAGGGAGGCTCCAGGCATGTGCAGCTGACTGGGAAGACAGTGCAGAAAGGGGAAGTACAGCAAAATGCCTCCAGAAATCATTCCAAGAACCACCCAGGGAGATGCGTGCCAGAGTGTGACCAAAGCTGTCTACTGTATTCTGGACCCAGACCACACAGGGCTTCATCAGCTAATACAAGCAGCCAGCACTAAATACGGAGCTGGAAAAGTGAACAGCATAGATACCACAGCGTTGCTTCAGCGTGTGCTGTATGACTCGCATCTTCAAGCAGATAATCAAATGCATCTGCACTTAAAGACACCTCTAATGGAACAAAATGAGCTAGCTTGAGCAAATCACTTAAAGAAAAACATTTTACGCAAAAGCTTGCTGTAGACCTAACAGACTGCCACTAGCATATCCCTTTCCTTTCACTTCAAAACTAGGTACCCTTCCCAACTTCACCAACACCCCATCCCCCAGATTTACAACCATCATACTTTTTTTTGCCTTAAAGTTTTGTTTTGTTTTTTTTTGTTGTTTTTTGTTTGTTTGTTTTTTGTTTTTTGTTTTTTTTTGAGACGGAGTTTCGCTCTTGTTACCCAGGCTGGAGTGCAATGGCGCGATCTTGGCTCACTGCAACCTCCGCCTCCCGGGTTCAGGC
>NW_016107768.1:594115-596636 GCF_001604975.1 Cebus imitator | reverse complement strand
CCTGGATGAGCTAAGTAGGCAGAGACCATAGCTTGAGGCAGTCAAAGTGGGTGGAATCTATGAGACAAGGCACAAAATTGAGGGATCCTCAGAAGTCCATGTGGGGATCTCCACAAGGGCTTAGCCAAGGACTGAATTGTACATGTGTAGGGAAAGATTAGATAAGGCTACTCAGAATGTGGCCACTCTGGGATTGGGTGCAGAACAGAGGTATCACAGGATAGATAAGACTTGTTGGGGGATGTTGGAGTTCCAGCTCTGCAAGAGGGGAAAAACCTCAGCAACACCTTGTTTACAGCCCAAGCATCCAGCTGAGACACCAAAAACGCCACTACTAGAAAGTAAGAATCACACCCCAAAGCAATGCTTAAAATAGACCTACCCTACCAACATTTAAAACCAAGCTTTCACAAGTTCAACATGCCAGAAAAAACACAGATTGGAGATTGAGTCTCATGAGTTTAAACAGCTTTGAAAACACCTTGGGATTTCCACGGCACTTCCTAAGAAAGCATACAACCAAGTTTATACAAGTTCAATGTGATCTATTAGTCATTCCACTACCTACTAAAACAAAAATAAATGGAGGAATATCACAAGATTCAGGCTCTACACTGATTTATTCAAAATATGCAGTATACAACCAAAATTGACTAGACGCACACATACACACATGTGAAATATAATGCATAATAAAAAGAAAAAGCAGATAGTATAAACCGACATGGATGTGTTCCATATATGTAATTGATCAGACAAGCTATTAAAAACATATTCAAAGAATTTAAAATATGTTCAAATTATTTTTAAAAATTCAATCTTTCGGGGTTTCTTGTTTTTTGGTTTGTTGGGGTGGATTTTTTTTTCCCTTTTACTTCTGGCAAGCAGTGAAAACTAGACTTAGAAAAAAAATTTAGAGATAGGATTTTGCTGTTGTCCAGGCTGATCTTGAGCCCCTGGCCTCAAATAATCCTTCTGCCTTGGCCTCCCTATAGCTGGGACTATAGGTACGTGTCCAGCTTTGAAAATATAATCTTAATGGGTGAAAAGATATAAGCATTCACCAGAGAAAATGAAAACCTTAAAAAAAATAGAAACACTAGAATGAAAAGTACAATAACTGAAATGAAAAATTTACCACATGGGCTTTCAGCAAAATAAAAGAGGCAGAAGAAAAATTCAGTGAATTTAAATATGAATCAACAAACATCCTATCTAAAGAAGAGAGAAAGAGATTGTATAAAAATGAGTAAAGCCTCAAAGACCTAAGGACAATATCCAACAGTCAAACATATATAATTGGAGTCCCATAAGGAGAAGAAGGTGATAATAGACCAGGAAAACATTATATGAGCAGATGGATGAGCTGTGAGACAGAGCTGAGCAGCCAGGCATCGGAGTAACCAATTAAAACAAGAAGCCAAAAATGAAACAATTAAACATTTAATCACTTACTGTGATGATACATGCATGAGGCTAAAACAGGAAAACATCAACTGCCCTTTGTCTCATTCTTCCCTTGGAATGGTGTACCTGTTGAGGCTCAGGTGGGCCAGAGCAGATGTAGAGATGGTCTCACTGTAGACACAGCCTCAAATAAAAGCCCGCAGCAGTTTTATGAACCACGGGATCAGGAGGAAGAACAGGGGGAAGGGCTAGGGCAGAGAATTGCCCAGTGTTGGGTCAGAGTTGGGAAGAGCGTCTTCAAGTTTTCTTCCTCTTCCTTCCATAAAGTGGCCTCAGTACAGGTGTCTGAAGAAGACTCTGCACAAAGCCTCAAATAAAGAGACCTGGGAATGCAGATGCTAGCAACGAAAATACACAGGCCAGGTGCAGTGGCTCATGCCTGTAATCCCAGCACTTTGGAAGGCCAAAGTGGGTACATTGCTTGAGCTCAAGACCAGCCTGGGCAACATGGTGAAAATCCATCTCTACAATAAGTACAAAAATTAGCTGGGTATGGTAGTGCATACACATTTGTTGTCCCAGTTACTTGGGAGGCTGACGTGGGTGGACAGCTTGAGCCCAGGAGGCGGAAGTTGCAGTGAGCTGAGAGCACTCAACACTGCACTCCAGCCTGAGCAATAAAGCCAGACCGAAGAAAGTAAAAGGGAGGGGAGGGGAGCGGAGGGGAGAGGAGAGGAGCCTGACTGGCCAGGGGGACCTGAGTCCTTGACTTTGGCTCCCTTCAGGGACTGCAATGCACTGTCTGTGTGCCAAGTCTGTGTGAAGAGGGCAACTTTCTCCATGAGGCCTACTATGCAAAGTCTTCTGAATTTGGTCAGGCCCAAAAAAATCACACAAGTGTGTTTAACCAGAAAGAATAGCTGAAAATGTCTTGCATTTGGTTGAAAACTTTAGCTTATATATTCACGAATCTCAGTGAATCTCAAGCAGAATAAATATAAAGAATATTACGGCCGGGCGCGGTGGCTCAAGCCTGTAATCCCAGCACTTTGGGAGGCCGAGGCGGGTGGATCACGAGGTCAAGAGATCGAGACCATCCTGGTCGACATGGTGA